>NW_007726251.1:643516-691707 GCF_000696425.1 Galeopterus variegatus
TTCCAGAGCCCGGGGCCGAGGGCTCTCCGGGGTGGGCGGCGCCGCTGCAGCCCCTCAGCCCCCGGGGCGCAGGGCTGCGGGCGGGGCTGAGCCCCCAGCGACCCCCTCAGGCGTGCCCTGCGCTGGGCCCCCGGGGCAGAGGGAGGCCCGCGCTCCCCACAGCGACCGCGGATCCCCGGGGGGCTCCGGCACCCACAAAGGGGATTCCAAGGTGACTAGTCGCCCAGTTGGACGGAGGCCCCCTGGCATCCTCCCATTCTGGGTGCATCCGCCTTCCCAGAACTTTCCTCGCACCTCCGGCCACCCAATTCCTTAGCCCCGGGAAAAGTTCTCACAGGCGAACGGAATCCTGTTTCCCGGTGGCTTCCAAAGCTGGGCAGGAACCCAGGCTGTGGGGGGTGAGGTGGGGTAGAGATGTTGGGGGGGGCTGCCCTCGGCGGCGGGGGGCATCCGGGAAAGGCTGGCCAAGCATCCACTTGTGCGCCCAAGGCGGGCTTGGCATCGAAAGGGTTTCGGCGCCAGGGGGTTGTTTGGGTTTTTCCTGCCAGGAGAGCGGGAGGCGGGAGCGAAGGGAGGATTTTAATTTCATCGCCTAAAATGAAGACACTCTTTGCAAAGAAATAGCCAGGGCAGCCAGCGTTGGAGAGATGGGCTGACCAGGACCCGGTGACACAGGTATTCTGGCTGCGCCTGCCGCCCCACCCGGCGTGTGAATGTATCCATCGTTTTAATTGATTTCTTTTTGAAGCCAGGTGGCAGCGGCTGCGTGTGTGTACACACAGATATACACACACACAAACAGATACACATGAGGAAACACACGCACACACACACCACGGGTCCACACGCATGCACACATACCTTCAAAGAGCCTGGGTAACGGGTCAGGTCCCTGAGTATTACCCAACCCTGAGCACTACCCAAGGTGTACGTATGTGTGTGTGGGGGGGTGAAGGGGTGGAGGACAGGAAGGTGAAGCAGGGCTCCCAGTAGGTCAAATGGTGCGGTCGTCTCCGCCCCCGACCCCAGATCCCTGGCTTTCTTCTCCTGGGGGGTGTCTGAACGAGAAATCTCAAACTTGGGCTCGTTTCCACAACCAAAGAGGGGTCGGGCCCTATTCCCCAGCGCCCGCAACCCCTGCAGACTGAGAACAAGTCCCTCCCTCCCTGTGTCCGAACCGGTGGCGCCAGGGCGATCAAAACCCGAAGGAGCGGTCACCTCGAAACAGGGCGTGGCCCCCCGGCGGCTGCTGCGATGTTGTGGTCTCTCGCCTGCTTGGCCCAGGGTTACAGAGGTGGGGAGGGATGATCCGAGGGGCAGAGGTTGGGGGCGTGGGTTTGCTTGCAGCCATCCCGACGGGCCCTGGACACTGCAGGGAGTAAGTCTTCCTCTCACCCTGGCTCCTTAGGAATGTAATCGAGGATGCTGGCCCTGCGGCTGCTCAACGTGGTGGCCCCCGCCTACTTTCTGTGCATCTCCCTGGTGACCTTCGTGCTGCAGCTGTTCCTTTTCCTGCCCAGCATGCGCGAGGACCCCGCGGCTGCCCCTCTCTTCTCGCGGGCCCTGCTCCACGGGGCGCTCTTCCTATTCCTTTCGGCCAACGCCCTGGGCAACTACGTCCTGGTCATCCAGAACTCCCCGGACGACCTGAGCGCCTGCCAGGGAACCTCGGCCAGCAGGGCTCCGTGCCCCCCGCCCAGCACCCACTTCTGCCGAGTGTGCTCCAGAGTCACCCTGAGACATGACCACCACTGTTTCTTCACCGGCAACTGCATCGGCAGCAGGAACATGCGCAACTTCGTCCTGTTCTGCCTCTACACCTCCCTTGCCTGCCTCTACTCCATGGTGGCCGGCGTGGCCTACATCTCCGCGGTCCTTTCCATCTCCTTCGCCCACCCCCTGGCCTTCCTCACGCTCCTGCCCACCTCCATCAGCCAGTTCTTCTCCGGTGAGTGGGCCTTAGCAGGCAGATTGGTTGGACCCTACACAAAGACCCCCCACCCAACCCCAAGAGTTGCCAGATTTAGCAAATAAAAATACAGGATGCCCAGCTAAATTAAAATTTCAGATAAACATTACATAATTTTTTAGTGTAGTTATGTCTCCAATATTGCATGAGACATTTACACTTAAAAGATTTAATGTTGCCTATCTGAAAAAAATTAAATGGACCTGCTGTATTTATCTGGCAACCCCCTCCTCCCCGCATCCTCATTCATCTTACTGTCCATTTGCTCATAGAATTGCAGCATCGAAGTGATAGACCTGCTTTATGCCAGGTAGGGCTGGGTGCTGCCATCCCTCCCTGCAGGCCTATGAGGTACAGCCATGCGATGGCTTTCCTCTTCCTGGACCCCAGTCCTGCTCACACATTCCCTGAGGACTTTGCCTTTCAGAGGTTTTGCCGACCAACTCGGGGCCAGGCCGTTAGCAGGAGGCTAAGTCCCATCTCCTGATCACTATGTTTGACTCCAGCAGGCTGCCCAGCCTGTGGATGGATCAGAGCGGGGGACTCTGATGGAAGGTGCAGCCATGTTTAGTGTCCCCATCTCCACATTACAGAGCCATAGGCCTGGTGTGGATCTGACCCTCCAGGAGGCCTTTATACCTGTAGAAGCCAAGCATGTAGGCCATCACATCGTGCCCTGCTGGGTGCCCTGGTAAGGACTGCACTTTAAACAGTGTGCACCCAGGAGAGCTGCCTGATACCTGGTCCTAGGGGGTCTTGGCTACTGGTAGATATTCTTACCACTTTATCTGGCCTTGAAATTTGTCCTGCCTCATTTCCTTTCCCTCCCTCCTCACCCTGGCCTTTGACTCTGACTGACTTGGTTCTCCCTGTTGGTAGTGTGCAGACATGTGTATAGCATTTCTATTTTTCAGATGGAGAAACTGAGGCTCAAGTGAGAATAGATGACTTGCCCAGGGTCTTCTTACTCCTGGGTAGCAGTCTCTGGCCTGTCTCCCAGGTCTTTAAACCACAGCCAATGCTCTTCCTCAGCAGCACAGAGAATGGAGCATGTTTCCTCATTCACTGACCTTCCAGGAACAAAGACAGAGCATAGCTACTTCCACTGAGAGCCCAAGATTGGCTTGATGTGTCTGGGTTGAACATTCATAAAAATTCTGGTCCACTCTGGGGGAAGCCATCATTTCGGTCTTTATTGTGGCTGCAGCCCAGTGCTATACAACTACTGTGCCATTTGGCAGTGGGAACACAGAGGTCCAGGGAGGACCCAGCTATGGGGGTTGCCGAGAAGGCAGGTGGTTGAGCTGGGCCCAGAACTCAGAGCTCTTGGGCCTTCTGGAATCTGGTTCTGGCATAAGAGGCTGCTGGGACTGAAATAACAAAGACGGGGGAGGGCAGGTGGGCGGGCTGCGGGGTGGAGTGTGAGCACAGGCAGGTGGGGGGATAAGGAGAGCCAAAGAGCCTGACGGCACTTTCTTTCCAAGTAGTTTCACCAACCATAAAAAATGGATGGTTCCAGAAGGAGGATCTTGAAATGGTTTGATTTGAGATAAGTCTGGGCTTGAGGACTGTCCATATGTGCTAGGTTTGGGAGACGGAAGGAAGGAAGGAAGGAAGGAAGGAAGGAAGGAAGGAAGGAAGGAAGGGCCTCCTGATTTGATGTAATAGGAGAATAGAGCCAGTCAGTGCCCTCCTAGGGGCCCAGAAATCCCTGTCCCAGCATATGGATGAACCCCACTTTCACCTCATCATACCTACTAGGAAAAAAGGAGGCCAAGATTTCTAATCTCCAACTCTCCCATCTCATCTTCCACCTTTGATGACCTTTCATCTTTCCCCTTATGAACTCCTCTTCTCCCCCCTCTGCCCCCACCAACATAACACCCCATCTGTTCAGCTTCCTCCTTCCTATCTCTTCTCTTCTGATTCTCAATTCAAACGGTTCAGAGCACATCAAGACAGAAGGCAATAAGAAGTCACAAGTTGTTTAATAGAAGTTGAGCTGTCCCCAACTCTGATACAGATCTGAGTCAGATCTGCCACTAGAGCATGGGATGGCTGTGAGTGTGGGTCCTGAGAGGTAAAAGTGGAAGCATTCTTCTAAAGTGAAGCAGGCTGCTGACCACGGGTCCTAAGCTGATGCCAAAGAGGGCCAGCTAGTTAGGTTTTAGAAATTGTCCTTTCTTTTGGTTTTGTGGGACCAGTACATGTTGTGCCACCTCTCTCATCTGTGAAATGGAGATGACACCATCTGACCTGTATCATGGCATTTGGATAAGTACACCAGCATGGCAGGTGACACTGGAAAGTCCAGCAGGAGGGAATGGGGACTGATGTTTTTTTGAGCACCTATTGTGTGCTGTCCACTGTGCACATCTCATTTCATCCAATCCTCATGACACGTCTGTGCAGCAGGTACTATTATATCTATTTTAAAGGAACCGAAAGCTCAGGAACCAAAGGCTCAGCAAGGTTAAGTTGCTTCAAAGCCACACAGCTAGTATGATTCAAACCCAAGATTTGGACTTGGGGCTGCTAGCCTCCAAAGCTCGTGCTCTTTCCACTACACCACATTGCCTCTCTGGGGTTGCTTCTCTGAAGCCATTTCTTGATAAATGAGCCACTGTGGGAGGGAGGGAGCTTCTTGTCCCTGGATGTATTCAAGAAGATGCTGGGTGATGATCTGTCAAAGGTGTTAGAGATGCTTGGTGGGAGGCAGGGGCAAGGAGACTGGATGATGGGACTGTTCAGGCCCTTCAGGAAAATTATGTGATGTTTTAAAAGAAGCATATCTATTATTAAATAGTTAAGAGGAGCTGAAGCAGCTAGGCTAGATAACTTCAAACACTTCAAGAGAAAGTAGGTCCCCAGAATAGCCTTTTGTAGCTGCTGCATGGGGCCAGGAAAAGGCCACAAGGTCTTTTCCTCATGCCTTGATTTAGTGCCAGAAAAAGGCCAGTGGGAAACAGCTTCCATCCACCCAGGCTGGTCCCTGGGGCTGACTTGCAAGACAGGCCCAAGCTTGATGGCTCTGATGTTCTCACATCCCAGCTCGAGGGCCATCTCTGTTCGCCAGCATTCCTTGAGCCCAAAGGGCACCATGGTCCCAGGATCCTCCATCCTGTCCTGTATATGACTGCTCAAGCTAATCTGTGCTGACAAGGAAGAAGTGGGTCAGGGGATGGCCCAGTCCAATGTGAGCCTTGCCCTGCTGCTGCCCCTGTGCCAGCAGAGGGGCTGCTGTAAATGTCAGCTGGAGCAAGCTTTCTATCCCCTGGGTGGCTGGACCTATTTGTCTTCAACTCTGCAAAGGAAAACCTGCTATGAAATCTCCTAGGGATAAGGGCAAGAAGAGGATGCTAAGGAGCAAATCCAGACTGGATACACATCCTCCCTAGCTGCTGAGTCCCCCACTGCTCGGACTGGACAAGTTTTAAAAGCCAAACTCTCGGGGGTCTGGAAATTGGAGCCTGGGGAAAACCTGGGAGGAGGTGGGCTGGGGCAAGGGAGGCTGGTGGAATATGGTTGAAATTTGCATGAGCAGAACAGGTTGTAAGGTGGGGTCCCTGGAGCAGATATCCCCACTTCACTAGAGGAGGTGGTGGTGGTGTTGCCCTACAGTGAGAGAAGGGCTAAGGAGGGCTTATAAATTCTCTCCTGGGCCCACTGCCCTGCTGCTGGGCAGGTCAAGGTAGGTGTCTTTACCAGCTGCCACAGTTGCAGCTCAGACAGGACTCTAAGCCCTGGAAAGGAGAAGAAAGCTTGATGGCCTTAGGAATTAAACTTGACCCCTTTTTGGATGTAGTCTCATCTATAAAATGATCCTCAGCAGGGAATGATGCACTAAGTGTGAACCAGGATGCTGACCACTTTGTACACAATTTCCTTGAATCATGCAACCCTATGAAGTCGTTATTATCACAATACCCATTTTACAGATAAACAAACTGCAGCTCAGAGAGGTTAGGAAGCTTGTACAAGTCCACACAGCTGGGAGATTCAAACCTAGCATGGATCTACCACCCAGACTCTGAGGAAGAGTTTGCGATCTCTTACTCAGTGGATATTTAAAACCAGTAATAAGAAGTGCTTGATTTAGAGTGGTTTAGGGGAGGTCCTGCCCCATGGCCAGGGGCCAAACTGATGACCTTGGGGGCCTCTTCCAAGCTTAGCAAGCTCTGACTGACAGGATAGCTCTGGATGAATGTTCAAGTGGCCACACCATCTTCCTGCTAACATTAATGCCTGAATTATTCTCTAAGTTGGCACTCTTTGCTACCCTTGAAGCTAAGCTCGTGACTTGTTCTTCGTGATGACTGTGCCCTGTTCTTCATCATGTTGTCACTTTCCTGAGTGCTTCTGGCTCCATAGGGAGGTGGCCCTGCAGTCTAGACAGCTGCCCAGGTGCTGGCTCCCTCCTGAGGGTCCTCAGCTCACCCCTCTCTCCTCCTGAGAAAACCCTCTCCTCCCTGCTTCGATCCCAGACAGAGAAAGCAGAGAGATGGTTATCTCTGACTCTGCAGAAATGTTAACAGTGTCTAAGCGCTGCCCTGAGAAGCTGAGGGCTCTCCTAGCTGAGCTCATCAGGCTTCCCCTCCCTCTCCCTCAGGTTCCTAGTTCTCCCTTTTACCCTCAGGAGCCATCAACACTAAGAAAAAGTTAGGGCAACTAGTTCATCCTTCCTCTCCCTCACTGCAGTGCTGAGATTGCTACAAAATGTAGCTTCAGTCTCATTAATCTCCCTCCCTCCCTCCCAGCGGAAAGCGGCTGCCTGGATGGCATTTCTCTACGTGGCCTGGGTGTAAAGCCGTTCTGGTGTTTCCCCTCCCCCCACAGGAGCTGTCCTCGGTTCTGAAATGTTCGTCATCCTCATGCTGTACCTCTGGTTTGCCATCGGCCTGGCCTGTGCCGGCTTCTGCTGCCACCAGCTGCTGTTGATCCTTCGGGGGCAGACCCGCCACCAGGTGCGAAAGGGGGTGGCAGTGAGGGCCCGGCCCTGGCGCAAGAATTTACAGGAGGTCTTCGGAAAGAGGTGGCTGCTAGGCCTGCTGGTCCCTATGTTCAATGTTGGAAGTGAGAGCTCCAAGCAGCGGGACAAGTAGCAGGCACTGCCATCATGTCTTTGTGTGTGTCAACTCCTCCTGAATGTAAGACCACCGCACCCTTGTCTCCACCCACGACCCACCATAACCTTGGGCTGGTAAGGTCTTAGCATGCACCCAGGTCTGCAACCCACAGAGAACAGCATCAGCAGGTGGCTCATGACAAGGAGGAAGAATGGCCACCCAGGCATCGCTAGGCCCCTCACAAGCTGGCCAGGTGGCTGCTGACTGCTAGGATACCTCTGCTTTTTTTTCTTCTCCTTGGGATGCCCGCTTCCCCTCTGCTTGGCTCATTAGCTCTCTACCAAGTCTCATGTCATCACTGCTGACTACTAGAGCCCTTCCTCCCAGGCTCCATGTTGGGAGTGGGGAGTGGGGAGTGTATTCTTGCTGCTGGGTTGAAGTTCCCCAGGACCTGTGGGCTGGCAAGTGATTAAAATTACCATGTGTGAGAGGCAGCCAAGTCAGCCCTGCTAGGGAAGTTGGGAAAGGGTGGGCACATGCCCTCATCTCCTCTGTAGTATTGTGGGCAGCAAAGGGAAAAAGAATTCAGTAGCTTGCTGTCCACCCCCAAGGATCAAGGTCCTTTCTCAGAGACAGCAAACAATGGCCCGGTATTTCCAGCTGCTGTTCCCTGCCCACCCTGCCCAGCTGGCCACCCCAGCCCAGCCCAGGACCTGGCTGGATACTGCCTTTTTCAAGCACTCTTTCAGCCTTCCCCCTTGGTCTCCAGTCTTTGGGTCTTTGCCAGATGCTGGAAAGGCAAGGAAGAAGGGAGAGAGAAAGTGGAGTTACTGAAAAATGAGGGAGGCATGTCACTGTATCATAGTATAGAAGGGGACACGTGTGTGTGTGTGTGTAGCAGGACATAGGTGGTGGCGAGGAATGTTGTTATGAACACAGAGGAAGAATGCTTAGGGGAGGCGGAAAATGGGCAGGGGAGATAGTTCATTTATACCCTCTATAAAGGACACTCTGGCAGCTAAAGCTGTTCGATGTTTGAATGGCTACCTGCGGAGGTAGTGAGTGCTCCACCATGGTAGGTTTTCCAGCAGGGACTGGGTAGTCATCTGCCAGGCATGTGCAAGGGATTTCTACATGGACTCTTTCTAGATGAGCTTAGACATCCCTTCCCACCCCAAGATTCTAGTGTCCTCTGTGATTGCTGGGCCCAGAGGCAAGATCTTGCAGAGATAACCTGTGAGCTATTTGCTTTCATAGACAGTAGGGTGGGGATGGAAGGGGTCCAAAAATCATGATACAAACTTTCAGGATCCAACCAAGCCACTGGGCACAGAGCCACTGGAGAGACAGGACTACCTGGTTGAGGGGGCTGGTATTTGAGAGCAGTGAGATGGAGCATCGTAAGGGTCAGATGCAGGCAGTGGTGGGGAGAGAAGAGCCAGCAGGTCATGCTCAGCTCTGAGGGGTGAGATTGGGGGAGTTGAGGCTGGGGGGTGGGGATGACCAGAATATAAGGTTGCAATTGCCAGATCATCCCTGGCTCCGGCTGGGGGCCCTGCTATGTGTTCTGGTACCCAGAGGACCAGACTCCTGGGGCATATGAAGGAGCTGGGACAACACAAGTGCCCCTTCCTGACTGGGCCCCAGGCCAAACCAACATCCATACAGGCAGGAGAGCTGAAGCCCACACCCTGCTGTGCCCAGCAGGTGGCCACAGCCACCCCAAGGGTTTCTGCACAATACCCGGAGTTCTTGAGCAGAGCTTGGGAGGACTTTACCTTGGTCCTACCTTTATGCCCTCTAAAGAGCTAATGTAGAAATGGCTTGGCCTGCTCATAGTTCTCCCTCCCACATTAATTCATTAATTCATTCATTTACCTGACATATATTTATTGAGCACCAACTATGTGCCCAAGTCTCTTCCAGGCACTGGCAATACAGTGACGAACAGGACAACAAGATCCCTGCCATCACTGGTACCTTGCCACTGCTCCCCTGTGCACTGGCTCACACTCCCTGAAAAAAGGCCACTCTGAAATCTCGGTGGTCAGCAGGGCAGGTCACTTGGAGGGAAAGGATGTGGCACAAAGGACTGAAGGGCAGCCTAAGCTGCCTCGATGGAGGAATTACTGGGGGTATCTGCACCCCCAATTCTGGCCATACTACTTAAACAGTGGGAGGGAGAGGGGAGAAGGTTAGAGCAGTTCAGGCCTTGGCTCTCTCTTGACCCCAGAGCTCAAGCTTGGAAGCCAGTCCTGCCATTTCCAGCCTCCTGGAGTCTCAGCACAATGAGAACTGACATCCACAGAGGGGCAAAGAGAGATCTGTCGGGGGAGGGACAGAGGGGTGGGTCAGTTCCTGGCAGACCAGCCAATGGGGGTGATGGTTGCGAGGTTGCCAGGTGTGGGACTTGAGTAGCATTTGTACACATGGCCCTGTATTGGCAATGAAGAACATCAATACAGTATGTGGTTTTAAATTGGGTTTGATATGATTGTATGTGGCACTGTGGTTGGCGGCAGGCTGGCAGGGCTGGAATGTACTGATGCAGTCATATTAGCTTTTCAAATATTTAAATAAGTATTAAAAATATTCTGTCCAAGTTGGTAAGTAAGCATGGCCCAGATTCCCTATGTAACCCATCCCTGCTGACCTGGCTCCTCCCTGGGGACCCCTGGCTCACTCCACAATCCAGCAACTAAAGGAGTAATGCCTGGCCTTGCATGGGGCCCCCAGGACCCTGCTCCAGCCCTCAGCCAACATCCATTGTGATTGGCAGGGGCTGTATGGTGGCAAATATGTGAATATCAGCCCTGGTTGGCAGCGACCTATCCTGTAGAGCTGGGCTCTGTAGACTCATGGGACGAGGGATGGAATATCTTACCTGAAAA
The DNA here is from genome assembly GCF_000696425.1 of Galeopterus variegatus. Lineage (NCBI taxonomy): Eukaryota > Metazoa > Chordata > Mammalia > Dermoptera > Cynocephalidae > Galeopterus > Galeopterus variegatus. The sequence goes on from NW_007726251.1 coordinate 653,443, forward strand.
CACCTTCCGTCTCCTTTTTCTCCTCCTCCTCCTCTCCCTTCCCTCCTCATGTCAGATGGCAGGTGGGAAAGAGAATGAAGAGGATAACTCTGAGGATCAGCCAGTGCCCTCTGCCCTCTCAGCCCCTATGACACTTGGAGACCTTGGGCTGCCAGCGTGAGGGCAGCTGGGAGGGGAGTGAGCCCCGCAGGGAGTGGGCACTGAGTAGGTGAATAGCCATGGCCTCTGATGCATCCTAACTGCATGCAGGCCTGGACTGATGGAGGACACACTGCAAAGTGATGATTTTATTTGGGCTGTTGAAGAAACTTCAGCCTAGGCCATATGGTCTGCGTTCCCTGAACACACGCCAACAGGCAACCAGCAAGGCAGCCCGCAGATGTGCTAGGGGAGCTGGATGAATGGAGCTGTGGCTAACCATCAGCACCTTCTAGAGCATGGGCTGTCTACACTCCACAGGGCAGACACCACACCTGCCTTGTTCACCATTGCATACTTGATGCCCAACAGAGACTAGGCATGTAGTAGGTACTCGATAAGTATTAGGTAAATGAATGCACAGATCTTGTGCTCTTTTGCTTACTCCACATCTCTTATTCCCCTGATGTGCCCAGCACTGTGCCATGCACATTGTGGGGCTCGAAAACAGACAAGACAACTCTGTCCTGAGGAGCTCCCAGCCTCAGAGGAGTGAGAGAGCACATCCAGCTGTCGGGACTAGGGAGCTCCGTTTGTGCAGGGCCTGGAAGGATGGATGAGATTTCAGCAGGTGGAGAGGGACAGAGAGGGCTTTCCAGGGAGAAGGAACAGGAATGGAGCCTCGGAGTGTAGGGGACATGATGGAGATGCCCAGGGAGTTAAGGCTGAGGGTCAGCACCCCAGCAAGAGGGCTTTGAATTCCAAGCTAAGGGATCTGGAGTGAATTTCACAGGCAGTAGGGAACCATTGAAGGTTTTCAGCAAGAGAGTGGCATGATCTGAGCTAGATTTCAGAAAAGTAGAGCCTTGGAGGATAGGCTTGAAGTGGAAGAAACTGGAGTTTGAGGGACCTGATAAGAGGCATATATGTTATATCTGAGTGACATGTGACAAGCATCTGAGTGGTAGTATCTGTGGACTGGTAAGGAGGGAAAAGGTATTAAAGGCAATTCACAGACAATGGGACATGCTTAGAGGGGTACTGGGGAGAAGACTCAAGATGGCCCTGAAGGTTGAGACAGGGTGACTAGGGTGACCTCAAAGGACAGGCCATCAGGAGCACTGGGATATGGAGAAGATCATGAGGCTGAGGTTCAGGGTTGCCCAAAGCATTAGCTCTGTCATTGGCAGTCAATGGTGTCATTCTTAACTGACCACTTTGCAACCTTGTCTGGAGGAAGGGGTTCAGGGGACATCTGCTGGTCATAAAATGCAGCACAACACTCTGACTCCCAAAGCCACGGTAGAACCATCTGCCTGTGGCAAAGATCCTCTGGCCCCTACACCCAGTGTCAGATGGAGTGAGACACTTGGCTCTCCAGTACCTCTATATTCTCATCCAGAAAGTGGGTACTCTGCTTTGGCCCATGCCCTTGTGTCAGATCAGGCGAAATAGAAACTGCTTCACTCTAGGCTTCAGGAACCCAAGGAGCTTTGGAAAGAGGACAAACTTGAGGACACTTGAACCCATGTCCCCCTCCACTATAATGTCAGTCCTTAAGTCCCAGGAATCAGTCTCTTTCCCTAGGAACATGATTGTCCTTGTCACTATCCATGCATTTGGTCTCCCAAATGCCCTGGCACACTCTACCATGCGTCTTTCAACTGGGTTCATTCCTCCTCATGAGATTCCCCCTCAGCTCCCTCCTGCCCTGCCTTGGGGCATACTCTCAGGGATGCTTGGGAGGCAGCCCCTCCTGCCAGGGAGAGAAGGGGGATGGGCAGGGAGCAAGGAAGCATTGCTCCTGTCTTATCTGAGAGACTTTAGAGATGAGACAGAACTGTGAACCTGCTCACCAGCTCAGATGGTGTCTGCGGGTAGCTCAGCTGTTCCTAATGTTGGCCTCTGTTTCTGCCCTTGTTCCTCTCTCTATGCGTGGTACAGGCCCAGCTACTCCACTCATTCCTCAAACATTCACTGATTCTGACACCATGCCAGGCACGATGCCAAGAACCAGGAATGCGAAGATGAATGAGACCCAGTAGCTGACCTCAGGAAGCTCACTGGGAAGAGGACAAATTGCAGATCACTATGATTCAGTAGTATGAGTGCTGGTGGGAGGACAGTGCACTATGGAGCCTGGAGGAGAGCAGTCACTCAACCGTGGGCAGACTGGAAGACTTCTCAGAGGAGGCAACATCTGGGTTGTGCAGGATGAATATGCGTTGGCCAGGCAAAAAAGCAGGACTGTGGGTGGGTGTGGGGGTGGGAGGGACTGTGCAGAGGCAGGGATGCCAGGTGACTTCTAGGGATTCCAAGTCTGCATTTCAGAGTGATGGGTGTAAGTATGAATCCTGCAGCCAGAGTTGGAGATTCTGTTCTCAGGCCACATTCCCCAAGGACCCTGCCTCCTCACTCTGATCACTTCTTATAAAACCCTGACTCATCCGAGCTCTTAGTGTCCCATTTGGATGAGTCAAGCATGAATTAATGTGTCTAGTTTTTCTAAGTGATCCACAGGGTCCTCCCAGTTGGAGACCAAAGGCAGAGGGTTGTGTATTTCCCAGGCAATCAGCCAGAAGCTGCTGGAGAGCTCAACTGGGGACATCGACGATCTCTAGACCTCTCTCTGCACCCAAAGAAGGGCCTCTGGGAGCTCCCCATCACTCTTGCCTTCCTGCTCAGCCTCAGCACATGGGGTTGGAAGGAAACACTCCTAGTAAGATGGCTTCCAGGAGCTGGAGTAGCATTGCAAAGGCTGGAACCCTAGCATGTAGGAGTGACCTTTCGTAGCATACAATGCCCCCGTCCTGACTGGCAAGGTAGTTCCCTTCATGGCCCTCTGTACCCAGTGGGCACTTCCTCATAACCTGGTGGCCCCAGCATGCCTCCTCCATTAGCCTAGGCCTCTCCCAGCCCCTACACATTGCACTTCTCCATAGGGCCCGTCTTCAACTGTTCTAGCTCCCTGGGGAATCTTCTGTCCCAAACTCCCACTGCCCTTGGCAGCTCTCTGTCACTCTGACTCCCTTCCTGCTGTGGGTTTTGTCTTCCAGTTGTACTGCAAACCCTTGGAGGGCAGGAATGGAGATGGTAGAATCCTTTGGTGTCCCCTAGTACCTAGTATGGTGTAGGGCATGTATTGCTGATACCGTAATTCTACTGCTAGTAATAATGATGTTTACTGAGCATTCACTACATGCCAGGCCCTTGTCATACAAACACTTTACCTGTATTAACTCATTTATTGCTCATAGCAACCCTAAGAGGTATGCTTTATCATAACCTCTATTTTCCAGGTAAAGAAATGGAAGCACAGAGAGGTTATGTAGCTTGCCCAACGCCTTGCAGCTAGTAAGTAGCAGAGCTGGGATTCAAACCCAGGCTCCCTGCTCCAGAGTCTATCCTTTTAACACAGACACTAGACTGTCTTTCTATTGTGGACTATTGCAGACACCCAATAAATTCCCTGCTGAAAATTAACAAGGAGTCAAGTTTTCATTCATTAATTCATCGATTCATTCATTCAGCATTTATTGAGCACCTGCTATGTAATAGGCAATGGAAGATACAGAAAAAGGAACTAGGCTCAGCCTCTGCCTTCAGAGGTGACAGTCAGCTGCTTACACTGACTCTACAGGTGAAAACAGGTGTACCTGGGCCTTCCCCAGCCTGAGGATTATGGCAAGTTGCATTAGATGAAGCAGCTTCCTCCAGAGGTGGAGCGTCTGCGGAGGTCTGAGGACAGTCCAGGCTGCCGACCCTGCCCCAGGGCTCAACGATGATGCCTAGCCAGGGAAAAAGGCCTGAGCTCTTTCTGGACTGCTGCCCTCCCAGGCATTGTCAGGGTGCCTACAGGAGGGGACCAGACACTGCCAGTGCACTGAGCATCCACTTCCTGAAGACCAAGGCAGAGGAGGCATAAAAGCTTAAAATGGACTTGGACGAGAGCATCTGCAGGAGCTCATCTATGACATATGGGAAAGGGGAAGCCTCAGGAGGGGCCGACGGCGTGGCTGGTGAAGTGGGATCACATGTTAGCATCCTCCCACAAACGGGCAGGTTGGCACAAAGCTCTGTAGGCAGGGAGCAGGCAGGGAGCAGAGTAATGACATGTAATGATATGTAACCCAGAGTGGAGCCCAGCCCAGCGGAGCCAAGCTGGCACTGTGCAGTCTGCAAGAGAGGAGGGAGTCCCGTGTGTGGGCTCCTCCCCAGGCTTCCTATCCCTGAATGCCCCCTTTCTGGCTTGCCTGGGACTCCTGAAATCCCCACCATTAATATCTCCTTAAAAATAGCATTTTAGGGCTGGCTGGTTAGCTCATTTGCTTAGAGCGTGGTGCTGATAACACCATGATTAAGGGTTCAGATCCCCATACCAGCCAGCTGGAAAAAAAAAATGCATTTTGGCCCCCGAAGCCTCTCATTTCAAATTCTGGGAGGCATTTCCCACTAAACACCTTGAAATGAGGCTACCTTCTTTTCCTGCATGACAGCTAGCTGAGAGGTGGGTGATTTTAGATGGAGGCAGGGGAGAGAGGTGTCCAAGGTATGAAGTGCTCTGTGGGGAAGGAGGTGCTCACACGTTTCTGGAAAGTGACATCCTGGAAAGATCCTTCACTATATTGTGAGTCCAGTGTGCCCAGTGGTTTTGAGTCATTTGAATGACCCCCAAAGGGGCAAGCGGGTTCTACTTTGCCACAGACTCCACCCCTCCCCACTGTCCAACACAGAGATACCCCTTGCTTCCGTTGCCTATTCGTTCCCCTGCATCTAGTATGGTGTAGGCATGAATTGCCCATACGTAATTCTACTGCTAGTAATAATGACCAACATTTCCTGAGCATTTACTACATGGCAGGCCCTTGTCATACACACATTTTACCTGTATTAATTCATTTATTGCTCATAGCAACCCTAAGAGGTATGCTTTATCATAACCTCTATTTCCCAGGTAAGCTGCAGGACAGCCGAGTTCTAGTCTTGACTGTGCCCTCCATGTGCTGTGTCACCTTCCGCTAGCCACCTGGCCCAGTCCCGCAAACCTTCCGCCTCGCATGTTGTGCTGTGGCCGGTGCGGGGAGAGAGGAATAGTGCTTAGGAGAAAAGGCAGTGGGGGGTAGGATTTCAGAGTCGGAAAGACAGGGGAGGTGAAAGGACACAGATTTGATTTTGATGGAGTCCAGGCAGCAGCACGTTCTTGCATTTACTCAAGGACTGTGAGGCTTGCTCTCACCGTCCTGGTGGAAAGAGAGCTCCCGAGGAGACCCCAGCAGGGAAGCTAAGAAGGCGGCCAGTTGAGGGCCAGCGAGGCCCGTCCACCCGAGCGCGCCGGGCAGCTGAGGCCAGAATTCGCTCGCATGTGCGGGGTGATTAATAAACAGAGGAGCAGGGGACGGGGTTCCACGGCTCGCCGGAGAGAGGATTTAATTAGCAGCGCTTTCAGGAGAGAAAATTAAATGACAGGAAACAGTGGTGAACTCCAAGGACGGGGAAACCATTAAACCGATTCTCAGACCCCTGCTCGCGCCAGGGTAGCATTTCCACGGCCCCTGGTCCTGTCCCGTGAGCCAAGGGCCGCGCAGGGCCGGGTGACAGCCGGGGCTCGAGCTGCGCTCCCCGGTCGCGCGGGGACTCCGGGCACCCGCCGGGGCCTGCTGTCGCGGCTCGACGTCACCAGAAGGGGGCGCCACCGGGCCGCCGCGCCCCGCTCTCCCGGCGCCCGCTCCCAGGCTCCGCGGCCGAACCGGGACGCGGCGAAGCGACTACGCGACTGGAGCGACATCGAGCCACAGAGGGCTTCAGGGGGAAAGGGCGGGATATGGGGCCCAGACTCGTGCTGCCAGTAGTACTGTGACCCGAGACTCACTACGCGTCAGGAAACGGGGAGAAGCGGCCTGACCCGGGGAATAGGCATCGGGGGTGCGGGGGCACGGCAGCCTTGTCCACACCCCGGCCTCCGCGCTCCACGCCCGAGCGCCTCCTCCGTGGCTCCTAGCGCTCGCGACCTCGCTGTCATCCTGCCGCCCCCTCCCCAGGCGCCGAGGTGGCGCGGCGTCCTCCTCACCCCACCTCCTCCCTACCACCTGGTGGCTTTCCATTTGCCACAACAGCGACCATGAGTAGGATCTGCTATGAGTAGATCCAGACCTGGTGAGTACCTGGCTTAGGGAAGCTTACTGAATCATGACCACAGCCTCGGGCCGTGCGATTATTAGCCCTGTTCTGCAGAAGAGGAAAATGGAACTCAGAGAGGCTGAGGGAGGCTCCCAGAAACACACAGCTGGTAAGAGATGATGTTGAGATCCACATCCCACTGGCCTCTGAGCTCTTCCCCACACCCAGTCCCTAGCACAGAGCCTCTCACACAGGCACTCCGTAAGGACGTGTTGAACAAATGGCAGGCTGTTTCCTTGTTTGTCAAAGGGGGTGCTAATAGCTAAGGGGGTGTGAGGGTTGAATGAGATGGTGTGTGTAAAACACCTAGCACTGCACTTGGACCACCGTGAGCATTTAGTAAAAGCCGGTGCCATGCTTCTGAAACTTGACAGTGCTGGCAATCGTGGGGGGTATCTCCTTCAAGTGCATATTCTGAATGAGGGGGGCCTGTGAATCTGCATTTCTAACCGGCTCCCCGGTGATGCTGCTGCTGCTCACTCTGCTGCACTTTGAGGAGCTGGCTCCGACTCTCCCCACCCCAACCCCAACTCCAATCCGAAGTCCACACTCGTGAGCCATTACAGTAGTTTCCAGCTTTGTCTGCACATTGTCGAATACCTGGGGAGATTTAGAAATTACTGATGGTGGTGTGGTGGGGGGAGGTCCCCCCTCCCAGAGTCTGATAGAATTGGTCTGGGGGTGTGGTCTGAGCATCAGGATTTTAAAAGTTCTCTAGAGAATTCTGTTAGGCAACCAAGGCTAGAATCACTGCAGTGGAGGGGTCTGAGGAGAGCAGTAATATGAACAGAGGGGTTTGAGGAAGTTCACCTGAAACAGGTGTGGAGGACAGATTGTGCAGGAGATTGGAAGCTGAGTCACCAGCTAGGAAGCTGGGACAGGTGTGAGATTAATCTGGCTAGGGTGGGACTGACAATCAATGCTCCTGATGCCTCTGTAGCTCCCCATCTGCTGGCAGTATAGTTCCAAAGAGGGGTGAGGCCTGGGACAGGCTGGGGAGACCTGGAGAGCATTCTTGGCAGGTATTCTGCAAGGTGTGTACTAAGGAGGGGCTCTGCTCTGAGTGCAGCAGGGTGCCAGAGGCAGGCAGAGAGCTGGGCTGATTTGCTGGTCACTGCCTATAAACATGAAGTGGAAGGCTGGCCTTGGACCGAGGACAGCTCGGCCAGCCCAGTCTTCATTCCTCAAACAGCATTACCTGTATAATCTATTTTATTTTGTTTATTTTACCTGTAGTAATCTTGTGATTACTGTGTATTAAGCACCCAGCACGTAGGGCCACTCTACTCCACACTTGTTGGGAAAAATAGGAAAATGTCAGGGCCCCTTGGATGTTCAGAATCTTGCTGAGCATTTGCTGCAAATATCCTCAGGTGTTCCCTGTTACAACTTAATGTAAATTGTGTATGGGCACCCACATGTCCAGGGTTGTGGACTTAAGTATAAAAGACTAACAGCTCTGAGCCACAGTGCTTCTCAGAACTCTCAGAGAAGCCACTAGGACGGTTGCTCCTAGACCTGAATAAAACCCATTTGTTTTTCTATACCTACGGCTCCCAGAACCTTTCTTTTTTTACCTAGCTCACAGACCTGCATGTGGAGGGTTTGTAACCCAATCTGTGCCACAGACTTGAGGGGTCTTTAAGTCCTAGCTTTACAATTGGCATAGTCGGCAGGATATTTGAGCAGGTACAGGAGCGAAAAGCCCCTTGGAGAGGGAGGAAATGTGGCTACTCATGAATATGTTGTGCCCTCTGGCCACTTTCCTGTTGACCGGGATCTGGTTGCTGCTTACTACTACAAGTCAGCATAGACCAGGCACTCCATGAAGCAGTGTGGCCTCAGAGAGCCCCTTAGGAGGGGGAGGAAATGTGGCTATCCTTGAGCATATGGTGCTTAGTGGCCACTTTTCTGCTGACTGGAGCCTGGCTTACTGCTCACAAACAGATCGACATTTAAAGAAGAAAGCAGAGCTGTTGGAAGCACGGATAATCTGGAGAATGACGTGCTGCAACTGGGCACCCCTGCCTCTCATACCTGGAAGAACGACAAACCTAGTGGTGAGTTGGAGGAGACTGTGCGTCTCCAGGCACGACCTGTTGTGCACCAGAAACTGAAACATGAACAGCCTATAGGACCAGGTGGACAACTGGAGGGTGATCCACAGGAAACTGAATTCACTACCTATGTCCCATATACCCAGGTTGAATTAGCTGATTTAGGGAGACAGTTCAGGCAGAAACAGGGAGCTCCTGGCTGCTTGGCTGCTGCGGTTATGGGACTTAGGGGTGGATAGTGTGATGTGCTCTGGTGAGGAGATGGAAAAATTGGCCTCTATTACCATGCACCTGTCCCTGAGGCAGTGGCTGCAGAATAGCCGAAAATATGCACAAGGGCCAGGTAATAACTCCTTAATGGAATGGGTGAGTGTAGCTGCCCAAACCGTGTGGGCAAATGCCGGAGAACTGCCCAAGACTGTGAGTAAATGGCAAACATATACTGACTTGGTTCAAATAATTCGGGAGCTGGGGATGAGGCAGTCCATGTTTAATGTGAACACCATGGTCTGGATGATGAAAATTTTACAGGCAGCATGAGAGACATAGTGCTGCAAAATGTCCCATCAACATTCTTTGGGTCACTGATGGCCATACTGGCCCCATACGCTGGTCATTCTATACATGAGGTAATGACCATGAGAGCCAGCTTGGGTGCAGTAGAGGATAGCAGAAAAGCAAAAGGGGTCCGAAAGGTGGCTAAGGCCTAACTCCTAAGAAATGATCAGAATCTTATCCTGAGGACCAAGCAAGACTAGCCATAAGCAGATGTGGCTTGACTTGCTTGTAGCAGGGGTTGATATCCAGAAAATTGACCGGCAGCCAAATGCGGTCCTGTTTGCCTTGGGGCAGTAATTACGCCCTGAACAGCGTTTCACTAAATGTCCAGAAACAGGTAGCAAAGTGCACTTGGTGGACTTAAAGGATTTTTTGATTGCTTCTGAGGAGGCAGATGAAATGTTCCAGTTTGATTAGGGAGCAGGCCAAGGTACTCATCTTTTGAGAGCAGGTGAGGACCGGAGGCCTCATGTTGAATTGGCAATACACTGGTCAAGGACTAATGTGCAGCATGTTTTGGCATTGGTAGATACAGGTGCAGAATGTAGCCTGATATATGACAATCGAGGTAAGTTTCCAGGGGCCACAGTTCATGTAGATGGCTATGGAGGACATACTATTGAAGTCAAAGCTGTGTCACTGCCATTAAGCATAAGATGATTGCCCCCTTGTGTGTATACTGTATATACATCCCCAGTAGCTGAGTACATCTTGGATATGGACGTACTTTATGGTTTGTACCTGCAAGCAACAGCTGGAGAGTTTTGGCTATGAATACGGACAATAAAGCCTGTGTTATAGGGATTTGCTAAACATGACCCACAGGTGTTACCCCAGCCAAGACATGTGGCTAATGTAAAGCAGTATTGCCTACCAGGAGGACATGCAGAGATAGGTGCCACTATATTGGAATTAGAAAAAGTTGGCATTATTCATCCAGCTCATAGCCCATTTAATGCTCCAGTATGGCCAGTGAAAAAACCCGATGGTACCTGGAGAATTACTGTAGACTATCAAGAACTAAACAAAGTAGTGCCTCCTTTGCATGCAGCCGTGCCTTCAGTTCACTTGATGGATCAGCTGATGACTCAGCTGGGAACTTATCATTATGTATTGGTCCTTGCAAATGCTTTCTTCTCTATTCCAATCTTGGCCGAAAGCCAAGATCAGTTTGCCTTCACCTGGGAAGGGAGGCAGTGGACCTTTCAAGTATTGCCCCAAGGTTATCTGCATAGCCCAGCCATCTTTCATGGTTTAGTAGCTGGGGACCTAGCCAAATGGACAAAGCCCAGCACAGTTAAAATGTTTCACTACATTGATGATGTGTTGTTAACCTCTGATTCTCTTACAGATTTGACCCAGGCAGCTCCAATGCTGCTAAGCCATTTGGAACAATGTGGGTGGGCCGTGAACACAGCCAAAGTACAAGGACCTGGGCTGTCAGTCAAATTCTTAGGAATGGTCTGGTCGGGTAAGACAAGGGTCATCCCAGAAGCTATTGTAGACAAGATACATGCATACCCTCGACCCACAACGGTAGCTCAGCTACAGACATATTTGGGACCTCTAGGGTATTGGAGAGGTTTTGTACCCCATACGGCTCAAATGGTATGCCCACTGTATGCATTAACAAAGAAAGGAGCCTGCTGGGATTGGACTGAGGAAGTAGAAAAGCCTACCAGGCTACAAAAAGGGCAATATAGCAAGTACAGGCTTTACAAGTGGCTGATCCCACTAAACCTTTTGAATTAGATGTACATAGAACCCAAGAAGGGTTAGGATGAGGTTTGTGGCAGAGACAAGACCGATTCCAAACACCTGTAGGATTCTGGTCTCAGCTCTGGAAGGGCCCTGAAGTACGCTATTCTCTAATAGAAAAACAGCTGGCAGCTGTGTATTCTGCCTTGATGGCCACTGAAGCTATCACAGGAACTGCTAAAGTCCTAGTAAGGACAACATATCCCATACTAGGTTGGCTGCACACGTGGGCAACCAACCCTAAAACAGGTGTAGGTCAGACTTCCACTCTGTCTAAATGGGGAGCATATATAGAACAAAGATAGCACTGTGTCAGTGAGTCCTCTGTCCGAAGAGTTGCAAGCTGTGCTAGGCCCAGTAGAGGTTATGGAGGAAACTTTTGACACAACCCTTACCCACGGAGGTGGAGGCTACACCTTTCCATGAGGGACAGGGACCTATCACAGAACAAGCTTGGTATACAGATGGCTCTAGCATGGGACTCTCAGCATCATGGACAGCTGTTGCTGTCCAGCCCTTAATAGATACCATGTGGTATGAAAATGGTACAGGGCAAAACAGTCAATTGGCAGAATTGAGAGCTGTTTGGATGGTAAAAAATGAGCCTGGGCCATTAACCATCTGTACTGACAGCTGGGCTGTGTACAAAGATTTTAACCCTTTGGATTTCTACTTGGAAATATCAACAGTGGATGGTAGGCCACCGGCCCCTGTGGGGACGAGCCATGTGGCAAGAGTTACGGGGATTGGGGCATGAGAAAGAAGTAACCCTTTTTCATGTCACAGGACATTTCCCCCCTAGCCAGTCCAGGAAGTGATGAAGCTGATGCCTTGGCTAAGGTAAGATGGCTGGAGAGAGCCCCAGCTACTGATGTAGCCCAGTGGTTACATTGACGAATGCAGCATGCTGGCAGCAAAACCATGTGGATGGCGGCTCAAAGATGCACCTTGCCTATAAAATGGGAAGATGTAGTAAATGCCTGTCATGCTTGTCCAGTATGTGCTCAAGAGAGTCCACACCCCTGGCGGGTACCCATATAGATGGACAAATAACTCAAGGAAGGGTGCTCCTGACTCGATGGCAAGTGGACTTTGTCAGACCACTGCCGAGATCAGAGAATTTCAGATATATCTTCACTGCTGTTGATACAGCTACTGGTCTTCTGTTTGTATGGCCTTGTAAGGCCCCAGACCAGGTAAACACTGTGAAGGCACTGAATAGCCTTACGGCCATGTATGGTCGGCCTACAGTCATAGAGAGTGACAGTGGAACCCACTTTACTGGACATGAGGTTCAGAAGTGGGCTTCCCAGTTGTCTATTCAGTGGAAGTTACATATGCCATATCATCCCCAGGCAGCAGGGATGATTGAGCGAAACAATGGTCTTTTAAAAAAGGGGTTAAGGCTATCTGCCCAATCCCCATCCCTGAAGGGGGTGGTGGACACAGCGGTTATGGCCGACAGTCAGGATTCTAAATGAGGGACCCTGCAAGGCTGGGCCCTCTCCAGTGGAAGCTCTCTTGCATAGGGCTGCAGCACCTATACAACTGCAAGTCACTACTAGAGACGAGCTTTTGAAGCCAGGATATGGCAAGAATGGAAATATTTTCTTACCAGCCCCAACCTGCTTACAACAGGGACAGACAGTACAATGGGAATGGCCTTGGAAAATAGAAGCCCCCCATATACGCTGGGTAGGCCTAACAGGGCCTTGGGGGAAAGGATTAGAAGAAGACTTGCAAATTTCACCTTGGGTGACAAGTACTTGGCTTCCTTGAGAAAAGGTAACATGGCCTGGAACAGATAAGTGCTCTATTCCAAAGGGCACATTTGTATTGTCATTATGGCCAGTTATGAGTTCCCCTATACTGTTACATACAGAACCTACAGATCCAACAGTACTAGCAGATAATGTATGGTATCATAAACCAGGTAAGATACCTATTCCTGCAACCATCCATTTCCAGGATGGCAAACTAGCATGTATCTTACCAGAGGGGCGAGAACTCCCCCTATTGGTACCAATAACCCTTCTGTCTTTTCACCCATAGTGTTCTGGCTGCGGGCACCAGAGTCAACTGGATACAGACACACACATGTTCGTGTGAACGATGTGTTGGCTTATTGAATATACACTGAACTTCATACCAATGATGCCTACTAACCGGACATGTGCGGCTAATAATTGAAAGAACAAAACTACAGGACAAACCTTAAGGACAAGCCTTAAGGCATATCGGACAGACGATAGGTTGTATGAATGTAAGGGTCACTAATCCTTGCTAAGGGAACATCGCTGAAGATTCTGAACACGTAGATTGTACGGTGAGGGACCCTGAAGGGGTGGATTGTTGGGAAAAATAGGAAAATGTCAGAGCCCCTTGGATGTTCAGAATTTTGCTGAGCATTTGCTGCAAATGTCCTCAGGTGTTCCCTGTTACAACTTAATGTAAATTGTGTATGGGCACCCACATGTCCAGGGTTGTGGACTTAAGTATAAAAGACTAACAGCTCTGAGCCACAGTGCTTCTCAGAACTCTCAGAGAAGCCACTAGGACAGTTGCTCCTAGACCTGAATAAAACCCATTTGTTTTTCTATACCTACGGCTCCCAGAACCTTTTTTTTTTTTTAACCTAGCTCACAGACCTGCATGTGGAGGGTTTGTAACCCAATCTGTGCCACAGACTTGAGGGGTCTTTAAGCCCTAGCTTTACAACACTATACAACAGTCTTTTAAAGTTGATAGTAACTTAACGAATGAGGAAACAAGGCCCAGAGAGGCTATATAACTTGCCAGGATGACACAGAAAACAGACCAAGATCTGGAGCCATATTTCTATCTCACCATGATGCCTCTACCATGCTCTTTCCTTTGGCTAAAATGCTGTTCTCTCCCTCTCCATTTATCTAAACTCCATCATATGCCAAGGCTGAGCTCAGGTCTCAACTTGCCTTGAGTTCCTCTGGAGGCCTTGGGCAGCCCCTGCAGCTCTGTGCTGTAATTCACCTTGAGCACCAGGCACCGCCTTGCATCACCAGTTTTCCTGTGGGTCACAACTCCTGGCTCAGACGCCAGGGCTACAAACCCAGGGACTACGTATCTTTCAGTAGGCCCTGGGCCTCGGCAAGTGTTTGGTGCTACCATGGCTGGGACTAGGGTGAGGCAAGTGAGGGGTCATATGGGTGCTTCTGCCAGCAGCAGCTGGGGGAGCCCGAGGAAAGCAGACACTGCTGCTGCTGTGGGTGAGCTCAGAAGTCTCAAAGTGAGTTGCTGAACAGGATGATCCACTTCTGAGAACTCTGTCCTAGTGTGCTTGGGTGGTGTTGGGGTGTACTTGTCAATTAATTAATGTGCTGTAAGGAAAATGAAACAAATGGTCAGGCTCCCTCAGATATTCGGAATCTTGCTGAGCATGACCTAGCCTGTTTAATGTAAATGTTAATTGTGCACGTGCACCCAGGTGTTCCCTCGTTATTGTCTGTAACTGCACACATGCTCCCAGGTGTTCCTTGGTTATTTGACTCCACCCAGGTGTCCCTGGGTTATCTGACTTAAGTATAAAGGACAAACGGCTCTGACCCACGGTGCCCCCAGGAGGTCCTGGGAGGTCATCAGGTAGCTGCTGGATCTGCTGTAAGCTGCTGCTGGGGCAGGGGCTGAGCTCACATCTGAATGAAGCATGTTAACTTTGCCAACTGCTCCCAGGATCTTTTCCAATTACCTAGCTTGTGACCCACATGTGAGCGGCCTGCGACCCAGTCTGTGCACAATACGTTTGAAGGGTCTGTGAACCCTAGCCCAACATATGCCTATCATAACACTTCTGTTCTCAACTTAATAGTTTGACATTAAAGACTCTTGCCCTAATCAGAGGGAACTAAAGCCAATTATCAAAGCATTGATCTCTGAAATGAAAGTAGAAATGAGGAGGACACATCACCTTGCCCAGGCTTACACAACTAACTTTGGATATATAAGACCTAGTGAGACCCAGACCATTGTTGATTTGGGGGCTCAAAACAGTACCCCCAAGTATGGTGCTTTGGCATGCTGAGTACTTTAAAGGAGAGTGGAAGGCCTCAGAAACACTCTCTCTCTCTCTGGGCTTCTCCTGCCCTGATGTCTCCCACTCCCCTTTCTTCCCCAAGGCAGGGCATAGAAACTAGAATTGCCTTTCTGTGTAGGAGCTGGCATAAAGAAATTTTCTGACCCACCTTGTCTGATAGATCATAAGGCCCTCATTTCAGAAGGGGTCCAGCACTATTTTCGGGGGCTGGAGGGGGTGGGGAGGAATGCCACACAGAGAGGCTAAGAAGAATCCAAACAGACAGGACTTGCTGGGTTCCCCCTCAGTCTACCACCACTCGATCACACCCTTTTGTCCAGTTACATTTCTACACAGCTGTTTTAGTCTTCACCAGACCCAAGCATTAAAAGTTTTCCCTGAGTCTTTGGGTCTGCATTTCTGAGGGTTCCCCTGTCACATAAATCTTTGACTAAGTCAATCTATTATGTTTTTCTCTTGTTAACCTGTCTTCTGTCATAGGAGTGGTGGCTGTGACCCTTATGATAGAGAGCAAAGGTATCACACCTTTTCTGCTCCTACACTATCAAAGGGGCCATTTGACTAACTGATGACCATTGCTGTCTAGAAGCAGGGACCATGTCTGTCTCAGTCACCATTTTACACCCTATAGCTAGGTCAGCACCTGGAAAAATAATGTGTTGACAGTTGAACGTACTTGTTACCCTGAAGAAATAAGGACAATGCTTCACAGGTAAGCTTTGGGAATCATTACAACTTTCAGAAGTGGAAATGATCAGGGTTTTAGAATACAAATTGGGGTTGGGGGGTGGGGAGAGGTGAAAAATTGAGTGACGTGGACCACATGTCTGAAGATTTCTAAAGGTCACCAAAGTGCGCCATACCCTGGGGCTGACCTATGCTGTCTGGTGCCTGCTCATCTCCAACCCTGTGGGTCCCAAGCACTTTTTTCCCTTGATTAAAAAAAAAAATCAGTGTGGCAGAGACATTTACCATTTAGTACATGCTCTCCCACATTTTCTCATCCCCCTGCAGTTGGCGGGGCCAGGAGGCCATTCCTGACCATAGGCTGAGAAGTGACATCTTCACTGCAGTCCAACCTGACTAGTACAACCAGCAACATTAGTAATTTACTAGCTAGGAGCTTCATAGCACAACTGATTCTTATAAAATGCTTCCAGAATAAAATCAGCACAGGCTGGAAAGCACAATACTTGTAAACACACCTTGATTAGGCAGTGTCGACTTGGAGATCCTTTAACAATTGACCTTCACCTTAAAGTTATCTTGGCCCTCTTGGCCTGCTGGAGTGCAGGGAGCCACTACTAAAAACATACTGTGTAAAGTATGCCTGTTACTGTGTGGTCAGGCTGCGGGCACCCTCGGCTGTTTGTTGTGGCAGCTCACTGTCCTTCCTCTGTGTGTTTTGCTTAGGTGGACACTTGTCTGCGTTTCCTGAGCTGCCCAGTGACAAGTGAGGAGAGGGCCGGAAGCCTTGCTGGAGAACAGAGGGGAATCAGAATTAAACGCTCACCAGGAGGATCACCAGGCCTCAGGAGCCAGGTTTTCCTGCATGTTTTAAAGATGATGCAGGACCTGTTGAGGGTGCCGGGTTCTATTTGTGTGTAACTTCCTGAAGCTTCTTCTCTTGCCCTGATTTTGGGGCAATGTATTCATTTGTATGAGGGGTGAGTGGAGATGGCGATTTCAACCCAGCCTCTGTAGAGATGTTATTATGGCTTACCACCCATGAATAGTAGCAGATCCTGATTTTCCAGGGCTTCTGGTTTTCCACTCTCACCCCCAAATGAAGGGCAGGCTCTGGGCCAAGCACTCCCATCTGCCCAGCGAGTGGGCAAAGCTTGTGGGCTGTTCCCAGAGAACAGAGGCCCTGCCTCTCATCTGTTGTGTATGAAGGCATTGACCAGAATGAATGTGCACCCTTCCACTGCAATTCCTGAGATAAAGTGAGTCTTTAGGACAATTAAAGGCAGCTATTTTTACTCTCGTGCTCTCGAGCCACTCTGAAGCCCTCATGCAAACTCTAATCATTCTACCTGACTAGGGCCCTCACGCAGGCTGGCCTCGGGATCCTACTTTCGGTTTTCATTCCCTTTCATTTCCTAACACCTTCCACCCACTCGCTGTGTTAACTTCATACTCCATGGGCTTTTCTCGCTTTCTTACCCATCTCCAGCTGCTGTAATTTGAAGCAAGAATCACACAGACTGTTCTTTCAAGCAATTCTCTAATGTCTTGCATAACCATCCTTCAGAAAGAGACAGGAAAGCCACGTGTTCTAAGAAGGAAAGAGGGATCTGAGAGGAAGAGGCCAAAGTAGTCACATGTGAATCCACAAAACAGCTCCTTTCAGGAAGCCAGTGAAAGAATAAACGCCCTGGGTTGATATTTACAGCTAATGGGAATAAAGCAAATGAGGTTTTTGGAGAAGACAGTCTTAATTATGCCAAGCAACAAACAACCCTTAAGAGGCTGAATACCATCACATGAATTCCATCTCTGGGTTTGTGTGCAGGGAGACTGCCTTGCTCTGTAGAGTCATTTTAAAACACTTTCGAGACATCCTTTTTTTGCACTGCACCATAATCTCAGGATGTCAAGTGTACAGCAAGACTACTTCCCTCCTCTTTTGACAAAGGAAACAGAGATAAAGAGTGACAGAGCAGGACACATCATTGCTTCTTGCTGCCTCTTTCTCTCAGCGATTCTGACCATGCTTCATCACCCAGGCAGACCTCTTCTCTATCTCTCTTCCGGTGTGGATGAAAGGTGGCACCAAAGGCTAGGACCAGAATAAAGACTTCACAAAGTACCACCGCATCTATGCAGTCTCTGACCATTGACAGTGAAAATAATGTTAAATCAACCCAACAGACTCCTTATAACACATGCAGAAACATCATCCCCGCTTTGGGGAGAGAAGTCTGAAAGGAAATAAAAAGCTAACTGACATACTCTCCAAAATATTAAACAGTACGTCCTTCATCTCAAATGAAAGGAAAGGGCTCTTTACAGATGGCTGACTGGGAAAGGACATGATTTGACTTAACCCCAATTATTCTCCTTTTGGGCTAATAAGAATTCTTTGTTTGAGAGCAGTTTTTCTTGTTGTTTTTAATGGGAATTAGTGAATCCATGCTAGCTACAACCAGGTAATAAGAAAGACAGAACAACGCAGACCGGCAAAATGCTTCTCCAAGTTACATATAAGAAGTTGCAAATCCGACAGAACATTGTAATATAAAATCATCTGCCAGAGCACTAGGAACCTCTTTTCTAAGTACCCCAGGTTTCTTTTTAAATTTAGTCTATTAATTTTATGGCTGACCTGTAACATAGCTATAGATCTTACAAAAGGTCAGCACTGGGAAGAACCTTAGAGATGACTAGGTCAAATTCTTTACTATTCAGCTGAGAGGAGTGACATCGAGAAAGGTTAAGTGATTTATCCAACGTCACCCAGTTAATGAGTAATAGATCTGACACATGGATGCAGGTCTTTAGACCCCACCGCACCCGGCTGCAATCTGTGATGATGCCATAAAAGATGTGGATTAAACAGACATATTTGCAAACAGGCAGTCCCAGATGGGCAAGAATTTCCATACCCAGGAATCAGGCCATCGGGTGTAGAGCTACAAACTCAAATCACCGGGCTCTCCTAAGCCTTGAGTGATCTACTTTTTGTGCTCTCACACTTCTCTGGATTCCACTTCTTAAGGAAAGACTCTTTTCAGGGTTGGCCTTCTCTAGCCATCTTTACCCATTTTTATTTCATTTTTGTGGTCTTACGGCCATATTTTTAAAACTCACTTAGACAATTGTGTAGGAGAGAAATAATGTTATAAGAATTACACTGTGACAACCTCCAGGCCTTTTAATGAGAATAAATTTTTTGTTTTTCCAATGTCTTAAAAATCCTGGGAAGGGGTCCTGATTGGCATGGGAAGCAGGTCGGACTCCTTATGTCTCCCTGTGGAGATTGTCTAGGTGAACCTTGAGGAGGAGCAGAGCTTAGGAAGCATGGAGGAAGGCCTGGAGATGTACAGGCTAAGGACCTCTCTGTTGTACAAAGAACTTCACTTAGTGTGGCTTTAGTTTAGTCCAGTATACAGCTGTAGTAGTTTGTCATTTGAAAGCATCAGATCAGATGGAAGAAATCACTGTACTGTATTCTCCTCACACTCTTCCCAATCTATCCAGCATAAACCTCCAAGACTCTACAGAACTGTGGGCTACTCATTTGTCTTGAGACTGTCTGCATTTATTTCCTTTTAAGTTCACACCAGTGAAAATCTGAACAATGAATTTCTACAAGTTCCGTAGCTAACCCCAATATTCCCAAAAGACATGAGTACCTATGTTTGAAACTTAAACCAATTCAAATATTTGCTCTAGATTTCACTTAGTATTTTTAAGCAGTTATAAAGCAAAAAGGCCAAATAGTTTTCAAGTAAGTGACTTTTATTTTTCTCTGACATTTCACAGTCAATTTCTACAAAACTTCATACTTTCTCAAACGAATTCACATTTAGTAAATAAATTTCTACCCTGAAGAATTCATCGCTGGAAAACCACTTCAATATATGCACGAGATTTACTTTTCTGCTGAAGAAATCATAGTAGAGAAGAAAACTCAAATAATACTATAATCAATAAAAAGCAATGAGTGTGTAATAAATTACAAACGTCATTAAACTCCATTCCCATAAGCAATCAGCAACTTTTTCTAGATATGTTTCAATTTTGCCAATAAAATCTGTCAAAAGTTCTCTTAAGGGATGTTCTGAGCTAAAAATGGCTTCTCACTTTCAGAAAGCGGTAGTAGCTCTGCCACAGTACTCCATACCAAGTTACATCATGCATCAGTAAGATCCTTGCTACTTACAGCCTTGCACAACCAACGGAGATCTTGCTGGTCAACTCTGAGGTTCCTCCACTTGCTGATCTGGCTTCTGGCCACAAATGTCTGCTGGCCTCAATGGGTCTCTGCTTCCAAGATCCAGCTTCTCTGTTTGGGTTCATCTGCCCTCAGCTCCACAGGGGAAAGAACACCCATGCTAATGGCCTAAAGAGACTTTCAGCACTGTGACAAGATCAAAGAGCCGGGGGTGGTGCTGCTTCTCCCTGCCACTCAGCAGTGAGGACCGATGATGGCTTTCAACATTTTTTACCATGATGGGAAGAGAAATGCAAACCTTAATCTAGGAAGAAGAGTCCAAGAGGCTTATAGCTCTACAGAGGGTTTTTCCAATGGAATGAGTTTGGTTCTCAGCAAGTGTTTCCAGATTTTTGACACTCAGTAAGACTCATAACTGGTGCCCAGGCTGTTCTGAATGCACCTGTCTCTATAGCTTGCTGCCAAACATATCCTGCTAAAAAGGAAGCTTCCTAGCATGGTGCACAGAGTAGAGCTGCGATCGCACCATACAGATTCAGGGGAGGCAAAGAGAGTGGGCCAAAAGAAAAATATTAAGGGAGCTGAGCCTGCTTTTAGCTCTAATTTTTTGAATTCTTTCAGAAAGCAAATGGCAAGTAATAATTCTGTGTTGATCAGAAGAGTCTAGCGATTATACCAAGTTGTTTATTTTTAAACTGGTCATATCTAAATCATACAAGTTTGTGAACAAAGTACAGGCAATCTGATGCCTGACAATTTTTAAAGTTTGTTAGAGTTACAGTTACCTAGTAATTATGATCACTAACTTCTGGTCCTGGTAAAACTTCAAGAATATTTAAAAGATAAATTCAGTCACATGGGACTTATTATTTAGGTAATTTGTAAAACAAAGATTTTCAAGAGAATGAAATTTTTAAATAAGATAAATTTTTAAAAAAATTTACTACTTCGAAATCTAGTTACTGATACAATGAAGCTGAAACGAATGTGTATCATCTGGAAACTCTCATCACATTCTCCATTTTGAGATGAACTTCATATAACCAACGTTACACCTTTGGATTTGTTGCCAATATCCAACACGTGAAAGAAACACAGAGGACTGTGCTCCATAATCGTTCCCTGTCACCATAACATGGGAAAAATGAAAACTTGGGATGTGAAAAGAAAATGGATAAGAATGTTTTCTAATTCTTTGTGAACTTATCACAATCTCAGGATGATTTCATTTAATTCAAAGTTTATCAAGCCTAATAATCACTTCTTTCCTCTTTTATGAAAACAAGAGGGGCGGGGAGCCCAGGGTGGCTGCAGAGGGTTGACTTATACTGCACCCTCAGGAACCACTGAAGCTATCCTTAAGGTTTTTAGACATAAAACAGGTTGAACTGTTTCAAGAGAGAAAAAAAAGCATAAGTTACCAGAATCTTCTGGCCTCTGGCCAAGAGATACTGGCCATGTCTATTTTCTTCAGTCTCTAAGTAAAAAAAGGATTTTCGTCAACTACAATTCCAAAGAATACTGAATCCATGCTATACCTTAAAAATCTCATTTTGCCTAATTCATTTAAGTGAAATCTGGCTTGTGATTAAAGTGTATGAGTCAAATGGTCTTACCCTTTTCCCTTAACTTTCAAGTTTAAGAAAAGAAAGCTTTAAGTGATTAAGTGCTTACAATCAGGCACAACCTGTGCCCAGGGCATTTTATGTTTCACCCAACTGGCACAATGCCTTGTAGAATGCAAACACACCTCCTCTGTTTTTCTAAGATACTCAGGGGAAGGGATCCTTATGTCACGTACTCCCTGGCTCAACAGGTGTCACTCTGTACGCTCATCTGTATTATTGCACCCTTGATCCCGGTGAGTGGGACATGGGAGGTGGCAGCTAGAAAAGCCCCCCACAGTCACCTTTCCTGCTTTGCCCCATGACCCATCGGAGAGCCTGCAAGCTAAGGAAGAGGAACTCAAGGACACTCTGAATCAGAGGTCCTCAGTGGAACCGAGAAATGCATAACCTGTGCACAGACCACAGGTTGAGACAGCAGCCAGCTACTGGCACGTGGCTTTATAAGTGAACTGCTAAACAGTAGAGGTTTAAAAGGAAAAGCTCTTACATAAACTTTAGGAAACAGAAATAGGTAACAGTAAAATATTTCAAAGAACTACTCAAGTAACAGGAAAATATACCTTCTGTGCTATATGTCTGGGTGATCAGAGAATGCTTCTAGGTCACTGCCAGTATGACTGGACCCAGATGTTAAAGATGCCTGCAGCTTGGCCCAAGCCTGAGGAGCCCTGCTCTTGGTGGCCTCTATGAACAACTGGGTTTGCTCCTTTAGCTGGTCTAGTTCCACCTGAGTCGCCTGGTTCTGACGAATCAACTCCTTGGTTTTCAAAGTGATCTCCAGCAAACCGGATTTGTGTAGCACTACCAGGGTATTCTGAAAGCGCCTATGCTTGCTCTGGCGCTGCTCTGAAAAGGAATCTGGGCTGTGGCAGAGGTGCTCTGCTGCCCATAAGGGTGACTTATGATTAGCTGACAGTGGTGAGAGGGGAGAGTTGCTCTCTAACCCGTGCAGAGTACTGTCTGAGGCACAGACAGGACTAGCGGGGGAAGCAAAGGTCAGACTGGGCGCTTTAGCCACGTGGCTGCTGGATACTGGCTGAAGAGTCTGTGGACTTCCCCCTGCCACTAGGGAGGGCACACCCTGCAGAGCTGAGTCCTCGGCAAGTTTGGCACCGGGTGGTGCTGCAGTCGAGGGTCTGGATGGTACAGCACCGGTCTTAGTTGGCTCACTGGAAGACAAGCTTGGCCCAAGTCTCTCAGTGCAGGTTTTCTTTTGCATTCCACTTGCTCCTCTTTCTTCTGGGCTGAGGGAAAGGCCCCTTTTGCCTGGGTGTGGGGCTATTTTGGTGTAAGAATTTAGAATGGGCAGGTAGTTCCTGGCATCTGACTTTTTCTCGCCCGCATGACAGGGGCTGACAGGAGATGGTACAGGTGGATGAAGGAATAAGAGCTGTGGCTGTGCTGAGATCACTTCAAAGGAGGGCTGGACAGTCCATGACTGCAGCTGGGATGAGCTGCTGCCCTGAAAACAAAGGAAGAGAGCAGCATACTACTCGTTACCTGCTGAAAGGACAGATGAGTGACACTTCTGCCAAAGGGCCAAGGCAGATACTCAGCTATGTGTAACCATTTCAAGGACAGAGATTTCCTCACATCCAGAGTGCCCCTTATCAAGAACATGACTGGAAAAGGGGTTTGAAAATC
This sequence comes from Galeopterus variegatus, assembly GCF_000696425.1. Lineage (NCBI taxonomy): Eukaryota > Metazoa > Chordata > Mammalia > Dermoptera > Cynocephalidae > Galeopterus > Galeopterus variegatus. The sequence continues at coordinate 676,372 of NW_007726251.1, forward strand.
CACTTGTGTCTGATATCACAAATTCTTTTTTAACTTTTCCTAAGGGAAAACTGGAGAAAATATCTATTTTTATTCAAGTGCTATCACTCAGAAAAAGAAATTATAGGTAGGTGAAGTAATGACATAGTTAAGGTCTCAACTGAGGAAATAAAAATATGGACAGTACAATTTCTGGGCATAGTTAAAACATGCTAATCTCAAGACTACGAATGTGACTTTACATAAAAGTTTATCTTCATTTAGTTATAATCGGAACCTCTCTTTACTTGAAAACAACTTATGATTAGAAAGTTACATATTGTCAGGAGTCTACAGGCCCCTGTTTTTAAGGCAGTGACACCTAACAATCATAAAACCATTCAAAATACAGTAATAACAGCTACCATGTAGTGCTGCTTACCACAGTCTGGCACTGTGCGTGATATTTTACATGGGTTATCCCACCTAATCCCCACAACAAACCCATGAGGTAGTTATAATTCCCTTCATAATAGGAAAGTGAGGCTTATAAAGCTGAAATAACTTGCTTTAAGTCATCAAGTACTAAGTGCTACAGCTAGAATTTCATCCTCTCACTCTAAAACCCATCCTAACCACTCTGCTATACTGCCTTTGTTATATTACTCCTCAATTACACATTTTTATTTTTAATTAAAATACTGATTCAGATGAAATCTAAAAAGGCAGGACATGGCTACTTGTCTTCAACATTTGAAAGCCTGTCCAGTTCCAACCCAGTCCCAAAGACACGAGTGTAGGTGAAGCTAGGCAGAGAGCAAGCCTGACAGAAGTGCTCATGCTTAGTGGGGTCGTGTGGGGACATTTGATTTATCTGAAGAACACATGGACTATCTTCCCACATGTTTGCACGCACACCATTTTGCACACATTTGTTTCTTGGATGCCAGGCTAGGAACTTTAGGCCAACTATAATTCATCTCCTGTGCAAAGGCAGGGATAATCTGGAGAGTCCATTCTGCAGCCCTCTTGGTGTTCAGATATACTCTGTATGTATGAAGGCAAGCAATGCTAGGCCCAGAAACCACATTTCCCTGTCAGAGAAGATCCAAGATCAGGGGTCTTTCAAAGTAGAGATCAGCCTAGTCCAGCTCAGTCAGAAACAAAACTTCAGGCTATCTCCCAAATTGACCATGCCCTAAGGGTTGACCTACAAGGCAAATGGATGCAGAAAATATCTAATGTGTTGCTTTCCCAAGATCATTTTACCGGACTGTTCTTTCTAATGGTGCTGTTCTGCCCACTGTCCTAAACAGATACTTAGCTTATTTGTTCCAATTATTAGATTTTACAAATTGTATTATTTGTGTTGAAATCATCTGAGGAAATACGGAATAAAACTTTAGACTTGGACAGGATCTCAAGAATCATTTCACATAAAGCCTTCATGTTAAAGATGAAGAAAATGAAGTCCATGGTGGTTAATTAATTGTGTGCAAGTGAAGGAAAGCAAAATATTTCAGCCCAAAATATATTTCTTTGACATATTTAAAGAGAGCTCTTCAGAGGGACTAGAAAAATAAGAACGGCTAAAAAGCTGCCTTTTGTGGAGGATATCTGCATGTGTAGAAAAAAATGTGCATTGGTGAAGTAAACAGCCAGGCTTTCTCTGAGGTCCCCCTCCCTTGTCTACGTCTGTTCTTTCTGAGTGCAGCTCTGGCAATCACCTGAAATACTTTCATCTGCATAACAAGCCAGCCTTTGCCTGACTTGCTTTCCACGCTTCACCTGTGATGCTCCCTGCCCCAGAGTTCAGAAAAACTTGGTCCCAGGCCATTGTTCTTTGGGTTCATTGATTTCCCCTGAACATCATTTACTCCTACACCCCCCACCCCAATGAAGAAAAGTATATAAGCTTCTGTAGCCATTGGGATATTGGGCAATCACTGTCCTGTGATTTCCCTCCGCATAATCCATCCCCCACCACTGCTAAGCATGTTAAAATAAAATTTGTTATGCCCTTTCTTCTATTAATCTGCCTGTCAGTCCACTTTCAGTGAACCTTCAAGGGGTAAAGGGGAAGTATTCCCTTGGCCCCTATGCAAGATCACACTGTCTAGGGGCAGAAATGAAGTCAGGGGCTGAGCCCGTGGCGCACTCGGGCGAGTGCAGCGCTGGGAGCGCAGCAGCGCTCCTGCCACGGGTTCGGATCCTATATAGGGATGACCCGTTCGCTCACAGCGCTCACTGGCTGAGCGCGGTGCGGCCGGTCTCAAAAAGGACAAAAAAAAAAAAAAAAAGAAATGAAGTCAGACCCCCCCAAAAGAAAAATACCTAAAACCAAGCAGCAATAATCAAGACATTACACAACATGCAGAGGTTTTAAAAAGTATATTATTATTTTATTAATTTTATAATGTGCTGGATTCTACCATGTTTCAAAAAACAAAACAAAACTCATAGACTACTGCAGAAGGTCAGCCTGTCCCCAAGTCTCCTATTTCCTGATCAAGCCCAGCAGCCTTCCCAGCGGGTCTCTGTCCTGAAGAATGCAACTGTGCTAGAAAAGCCTACTCACTCCTTAACTGAGGGCTGCTCTCAGCCTTCTAGAGCTGCCAGCCTACCCTACAACAAAGAAGGGATATAAATACAGGCGCACAAGAAAGAGTGACAGGGAAGCCAGAGAAAAAGGCAGGGACAAAAAGAGCCAGGAGAAAGGAGGCTCAGGAGCAGCACTGGGCAGCATCGGTGGGGTCAGGACAATGTCATTTGGGCTCCATTTCCTGTCTTCATTCTCTCTCTTCATTTCAATAAGAAGAGCTGTGCTTCTAGCGGAGATGTGATTCAACAAGCAAAAATTCTTTTTCAGAACTCACTAGCCTACCTTGTTGAAAATCAGTTTGTGTTCTTCAGAAATAACTAGATAATAGTTAAGACATTAAGGTCTCCTCTCAGGTTCCAGCCATGTTCTTCTAACCTTTGACCTACGGTGGGAAGGTCAACCACGACAGCCAGATTTCAAATGTCATTATCTTCAAGTGGCCTCATTAATGGACCCATGTGGGAACTGTGATTTATTTTCAGATTAAGGTAGGGTAAGGTTAAATTTCTTTGGCTTAAATCAATCATTTCTGTTTCTCAGGCTTCTCTATTCTAACTTGACCAAGTTTCATAATTGAGTTCTCAGCTTCAAACACTGGGGCTTAACTTAGATTTTCATATAAATCTTTTCTTTCATATGTAGAAAATAATCACATAATATGTATAGTAATGTAATATAGCCCCAAACAGGATATTTTTCAACTCTGCAACAATGCTGTGTGGACTCTGTGGGTAAAGCCATACCTAAACAAAAGAGCTGCTTTGTCACTAATGACATAGCCCTGGCTGATTACTAACAAAATGCTCAGAATGATATAAGAAACATGGAAATTGCCTCTATTTGTAAAACAAATAAATGCATTCTGCATTTCTAAATTCCCAGGGCAATTCAAATCACAAAGAGATTCTTTTGTCTCTACCCTAAACTCTGCCGTGTGTTAGAATACACCACTGAAGTGATGACATTTCTGCTTAGTTCCTTTATATATGACTAAAGTAGTTCAGGGTCCCTTTGGACAAACTACGACGAATACAGAAATAAAATAGTCTGTCTCAAAAGTAAGAACCCACATCATAATTCTTGTATAGCTTTTCAAAACAGTGTCAGTGGTTGAAAGGTAACATCCTCTCCCCAGGACAGAAAGTACACTTTTAGAGTGGTTCTTTCTAGCGGTCCGTTTCTAAAATCTCTTCTTGGTAGAGGGAGAGTCTTTGTACACAGGAAATTCAGACACTTTCATTTGCAAAGACTTTAGGAGATATTAGTCCACCTCACCTGTTTGACCAGCACATTCTTCATGACAACCATGGGGGACAGGGTAGGGAAGGCGTTGTTTGCAGTTTTGGAGTTCTGCCTTGGCCTGTCTTCTCTGCTCCAGCCTAAGGCGCTCAGCATGTCCTCCGACTCCATCTGCTCTGCTGAGCTCAGACATTCCGAGCTCCCATCTGGTGGGCAGAAGAATGGTCAGTTCACTCAGGCTCTAGGCTAAGGGTTCTTAACCCAGCTCCTAGGGAGCCTTGGGCCCACTGAAATTAAATGGAACATTTGTGATAAGTGTTTTTGTGAATTTTTTTGAGGAGAAGGTCTTTGGTTTTCATTGGATTTTCAATGGAATCTATAATTATCCCATCCTACCTCAAAAGATTAAGAATCACTGCCCTAGGCAGCTTGACTTCCTTTCTAAATCTCTTACAGACAAGACCTGCATAATTATCACCACTCTACAGGAGAAATGAGTTGAAGCCTTCAAAGTCGGCTCCTCACTTTCAAGAATCTGTTACTGAGAAGGGAGGGGTGTGTGCAGCCAGATGCAGGAGTAAGACCTTGAGAGGCTCTAGGCACAAGATGTAATTATAATAAGGAAAACAAAAACAATCTGTAAACCTCAAAACTTATATCCATGTTGAAATTAAAAAAGCTTCTTCCTAAATTATCTAATTGTAAAATCCTGGGTAATTTCATCAAAGCTGAGGTTTAAATGTTCCTCTTTTCGTTGGCCTCCTCTACCCTATTAAGCACTTCCCTTATTAGTGTCCTCAGTACATGCTGAGAGTGCCTATTGGGGACCCTGCACAATGAGTGTTAGAAAGATGCTCTCCAAGGCAAAGAAAATAAGGTTGCCCTATATGCATCCCACACAAAATGGATGAAATTAGATACCTGCTGGAGTAAACCAAACAGCTGTTGTGCCCTGCTACCGAGGAGTCTGGGAATAGCCTAAATGTTCATCAAGAATCTCAGTAATCGGGACAAGGCAGGACTGAAACGTGACTTTAATTTAAATGAATGCAAATGTCAACAACTGCATTTTCTCTAGCTTGGAGATTGTGTGACCACAAGGACATTCATCAATAGAGACAAGATATACCTGGTGCCCAGGTAGGTGTATTTTCATTAAGTACAAGTAATCCAAATGTGCACCTCTAGTTAAGAATCATTAGGCCAGAAACAAATGGTCCCAGAAGCAATGTACATATCTAGTGCCCAGATCTTATTTTCTAAATGTCATTCTGCACATATAGGAAACCAGGGCTCCTTGGACAAACAGCTGATTCCAAGTCTTTGGCAGTGAGTTTACAGCTGCTTGTCCCAGAAAGCAAGGAAGTGTTTAAACACTAACTGGGATGTGTCAGAAAGACACAGGAGCTACCTACAAGGGACCCCCAGTGGCCAAATTTGGGACAATTTGAGTATCAAAAATAATGATGTTAATGAATTGACAAAAGGAATCCATGTAGCCACAGTGATATTCAAAAGAGGGGGTGGAATAGGGAACACGCTTCGTTACAGAAGAACGTCAGCTAAGAAGGTAAAAAGAATGACAGAATTATAAGATCACCACTTTGAAACCATGAATGTAGTAACTGATAGGCAAGGATCATAAATGAATACTAACTATGATCAAGAGTTTGTTGGGGAACAGAACAGTCACATGATCTTAAAGTATCATCCCATAAATTACTTATTAATTACAAAGAGAAAAGGGTACTTTTACAGTAAAGAAATCTGGTACACACTACCCTAACCAAGTGATCGACCAGAGCATCACCAAAACTAAGACCAACTTACGAGTCTCCTTCTGTGTTGCAATGGAAAGGATACAACATCAACAATGTAGTATTTTGGTCAAAAATGTGTATCCTGATTCTAATAATGAGGAAACTACTAGAAGATCCACAATGTGGGATGTCCCACAAAACAACAGGCCTAACTCATTCAAAGATATCAATGTCATCAGGAAGGAAAAGAAAGGGCTGGTCCGTTAGCTCACTCGGGAGAGCGTGGTGCTGACAACACCAAGTCAAGGGTTAAGATCCCTTTACTGATCATCTTTTATTAAAAAAAAAAAAAAAAAAGAAGAAGAAGAAGGAAAAGAAAGGGCTGGTCCGTTAGCTCACTCGGGAGAGCGTGGTGCTGACAACACCAAGTCAAGGGTTAAGAGCCCTTTACTGATCATCTTTTATTAAAAAAAAAAAAAAAAAAAGAAGAAGAAGAAGGAAAAGAAAGGAGGGGAAGAGGGAAGAAGGAAGAGGGAAGAGAGGAAAGGAGAAAGGAAAGGAAAGGAAAAGAAAGGAAAGATGGGGGAGCTGTTCTACATTAAATAAGACCAAAAAGACAGGACAACTAAATGCAATGCACAATCCTCAATTGAATCCTGGATCCAAAACAAATAGACAAAAGGACAAACAGCTATAAAGGACATTAGTAGAACAATGGGGAAAATCTGAGTATGGACTGTAGCTAATGATAACTGTATCAGTGTTATGGGTATGACATTACAATTATATAGAAAAATGTCCTAGTTTTTAGGAGATCGTTCTGAAGTATTTAGGGGTGAAATGTCAAGTGCTTACAACTCCTATTTTAAGATAGTTCATCTAGTGTACATGTGTGCATGCATGTGTGCATAGAGAGATAAAGCAAATACGGAAAAATGATAATATCCAGTGGATCTAAAAGAAAAGTAAGGTATTCATTCATTTTTGTACAGATTTAAAATTTTCAAAATATAAAATTGGAAAAAATCGTTAAAATGGAAAAAACTATCTTCATTTTGCAAATTTCACCACAGTCCAAGGTAACTCGAATGATAACTCAGACAGTAACAAAATCACAGGCACCTGGCCCAGGAGTGACCGGAGGCATTCACTGGGGCCACTTCCTGGGACGAAATTAGTTTGGTCATTTTCAATACCATTTTACGTCTGAAGGGTACAATATTTCTTAAACAACTGGCCTCACAAAGTTGAAGTTGCTGGAAGAAGTGCCAAAATGTCAACAGTATTGGGAATAACAAATGGTAGGATTATGAATAATGTTCATTTTCTTCTTTGCACTTTTCCAAATTTCTAAGCTTTTACAATGAGCATGTATTACCTTCATGATATGAAAAACAGACAAAAAGCAAACATGAATGTTAAAAGAAAAAGAGACACAAGACCTATTTCCCAAACCTGTCTGATCATACGAGACACTTGTTAAAAAAACAAACAAACAAGTGTCTCTGTTCCATATACTAGGCCCTCCTACAGACCCTTTATAGAGTCTCCAGGAGAGGGGTCTGGTGATCAGTATTTTTAATAAATGCCTCAGGCGAGCCTTATAATGAGGCAAGCCTGGGAACCACTGCTAAGAAATAGAGAAGAAAAATCCCAAGGGCTACAGGTTGGCCTGCCCCTCCCTGGACTGTCCTGGCACTGGGTAGGCAACTAATTCCTCTTATTCTAATCCCTTGGTCAGTGCTCTGTTCCTCTCTGAGCAACAGTCTATTTATAATTCGGCCTCTCACGCAGCATGCCTACAGGGAGAAGACACACCAATCTAAGAATGGGAGAGTTCTGGTTTTCCTAACAGCTGCATTTCTCACCATAAATTAATCAACAAAACGGCTCAATTTGTCTTTGTGAGCTTGGATAACATGTCCTCCTCTAGAGAGGGCTTCACTCTCAGGATGCTGACTCAGCCAGAATCACCTGGCATCACCCCTGTGCATTACCTGGGCCCAAAATGTTGACACTAGAGCTTTATTTAAGCCACTACTCTCAGACCTGGAAATAAAAAAGAGCCTCAGCACAAAATTAATATTCACTGAGGATGCAGCTAGCCCGTTCAGGTAAGGTTTAAGACAAACTAGTAAAGAAAACTGTTCTACTTTCTTGTCTCTAATAGATATTCAAGTTTAGAACAGGGCCAGGTGACTCAAGAGTCCAAATATACAATACACAGATATTTTATATCTGGGGAGGGATGGAGGGAGGGAGGTTTAAACACAGCAAAATTACTTTCTTAGCAAAAAAGTTATCTTTTTTTTTTCATTTGATGGGCAGCTGGCCGGTAAGGGGATCCAAACTCTTGACCTTGGTGTTACAAAAAAGTTATCTTAACAAATTATACACGACTTTTAACTGGCAGTCTTCAAATTTGTTACATGGTAGCAACATGCAGTAGTATTTTTTCCCCTATAATGCAACTATTCCCATGAAAAAAAGCTAAAACAACAGAATTATGAGTATTTAAATATTTTTTCCAGGAACCACTTGCAACAGTTGGAAATGTAAGATTTAAAGTTGAAAAAAGATGTCAAATCATTCTTTCAGAACTAACCCCACAATGGGTACCCTGCCGTATGGCATCAGAATTGCCATTTGAAGAAATCAGGTAGTTACTTGTTCTGTGTGTGAAAGCTTCCCATCCTTATCAGGCAAATGAATTTTAGGTAGAAACTTTTTCAGACAAACCATTCCTTACAATGCAGAAAGGATAAGATATTTTAAACCTGAAAATCCAGAGTCCTTATCTGACTCGGCAGCCGCCATGCCAAGTTGACGAGCCACTTTTTTCATCTCTGTGCCTTTGCCTAGTTTGGCCGAGAGTCTTCTGGGGCTCTCTCTGGATGGGTTTTTCCTCTCCATTTCTTACTAGGCTGGCAGCAGGTTCATCCGTACTCTTTTCAACCAGATTGCCCTATGAAAAACAACAATTACATAAGAAGTCAGTGCCCAGAGAGCTGAAACAGGTGATTCAAATAGGGAACAGAGCAAGGGCAAAGGACACCGGCCTCGCCCACACCAGCTATATTTTCTCAGAAGTCTCAATTGACAAAAGCTTCAAGCTTACTGAACAGAATGGTTTCCACCCAAAAGGAGATTCGCAATCCTCTGGCTGCCCTCTAATTCCATTACAAATTCATGACACACACACCATATTCAGTGGAAACTTTGTAAACCACTAACAAAGGCACATTTGATTAGGCTTTCTGGAATGGGTAACCAAATCAACTGACCCTTATCCCTGGGGAGAGGGGGGAGGGGAGGAGACACCTACCAACAAGGCTTGCTTTCCTAGTATACATTTGCAGGCTCCTGACCTAGTGTCACCTCCCATAGTGTAGATTTTCTCAAAATAAACTCTCGGTTCTTTGGATGAGGTATTAAGCAGAGTAAGGGCCGGCCCGTGGCTCACTCAGGAGAGTGTGGTGCTGATAACACCAAGGCCCCGGGTTCGGATCCCATATAGGGATGGCCAGTTAGCTCACTGGGTGAGCGTGGTGCTGACAAGACCAAGTCAAGGGTTAAGATCCCCTTACCGGTCATCTTTAAAAAAAAAAAGAGTAAAAATAACTCCTTACATATGCATGCCACTTTTTGGCTTAAAAAACTTTTATGCATAAATAAGATCACATATGATAAAATGCTTATATAGAAGTCCATAACATTTATTGCTGTTAATGTTCTCTCACTTGAGCCTTATAATGTCCTCCTCAGTTGCTATTTGTAAGGAAAACTAGAATATAAATGCTCAGGATCCCTCAGATGTTCAGAATCTTGCCAAGCATGACCTAACCTGTTTAACGTAAATATGTGCACGTGTGCTCAGGAGTTCCTTGGTTACCTGACTCGCGAAGTATAAAGGACATGCAGCTCTGATCCCCAGCATCCTCGGCACACCCCGGGAGGCCACTAGGGTGGCTGCTGCTAGCTACCTGAGCTTGCATCAGAATAAAGCCTATTAACTTTTACCCACGGCTCCCAGGACCTTTTTCCTATTACCTAGCCCGTGGACCTGCAAGTGAGGGGTTTGTGACCCAGTCTGTACAACGGGTTTGAAGGGTCTGTGAGCCCTAGCCCGACACTATCCCATTTTACAGAGGAGGAAGTTGAGGCTCAGATAAGTTTATGTTCAGTCATTTAAAAGTATTTATTGAGTGCTCACTGTGAATCAGGCATTGTGCTAGGACTGGGGATAAAGAGTGAACAGAATAGTCATGATTACCTCCTTCTTAGAGTTTGTGATCTAGAAAGAGAGGCAGATATTAATGAAGTAATTACAAAACGACTATTTTGATAAGAGCTGTGAAGGGGAGGGGTAATAGACTGAGGAAGTGCCACGTAGCTGGAATCTGGAGGATGAGTAGTTAGTAGGAGTTAGGTGATGGATGGGGTATGCAGGTGTGTTCCAGGCAGTGTGAAGGCCCTAATGGAGCAAGGAGCTTGGCACATTCAAAGACATGAAAGGCCGGGGAGGCAGGACAGTGCAGAGGAGTAGAATACCATGCCCTGACGCTAGGTGGGTAGTGGGGGACAGACAGGCAGTGCCTTGGAATCCATGTTGGAAAGACTGAATATTAAGAGCAATAGGAAGCCACAGAAGGATTTTAACCAGAAGACCAACATGATCAGATTTGTATTTTAAAAGCATTTCGGATGCTGGACTGAAAGAGGTGACAGTGGCATTGAGATTGTTCAGACGCTACCATAGCAGTTCAGGTGAATTAAGATGGTGGCAGTGGAGCTGGGAAGAAGTGAAACATGGCAGCTGACCTGATGGGACTTGGTTATTGTATGGGAGTTGGGGGTAGATGGTGGTACTATTCCCGAAGCTAGGGAGCCCAAGAAGAGCACAGAAAGGAGTTGAGTGGGGTGGGACAGGGTGGTGTGGCTAGTTCAATTTTGGTCTTGTAACTGAGGTAACTATTAGTCATCCAAGTGGAGATGCTGGGGAGGCAGTCACATGTAACACTGGGACCCAGGAGAGAAGTCTAGATTCGCTCCCGTGACACAGTCCATAGCAGATCCAGACCTAGGCTAACAGTGCGAGAATGAGACAAATCAGCCCTTCAAAGGGCGAACAGAGGCTGAGAACTTTTCATCATGGTAAGAACACAAAGGATACTGCAGGGATAAAGAGAATAGGGATCCAACAAGGAAAACGATCATAATAATAAAACTGGGTAGGTATAAGCAAAGTCTGGTGATGTTTTAACTTACAATCCACTCGTGACTCCATCCTGTTGTCCTGAGTGGGAGAGAAACATGAGCTCCCTACCAAAGAGCACTGCATCTGGAATATCCTGAAGTGCCAAGTCTGAACATTTGTGCTAATACAGGATCTAGTGAAGAACAGCTATTCAAGAAAGAGAGGAAGGATTCAAAATAAAATTAAATAGAACACAAGGATGCTTTTGAGCATCCTTGAGCAATCCTCCTGCTCATACTTTGCATACAGTAGAAGTGGACAAAGGGAACACAAACTGGTCTGAATGAGAGTGAACTTTAAACAATTTCAAGAAAAAAAAATTTTTTTTGTCCCATATCTGACTCATTTAAGGGAGCTGGCTTCCTCATTGATTTCATGTCAAATCAAACACTTTTCTTCCACAGGTCACACATTTAATCCTATGTGCATAAAAGATAAACAATGGCACTGTCACATCTCACAGAGCACTATGCAAAAGCAACGTCTCTCTATTTGACGGCTATGACATCTGATAGCACAGACAGCCCCATCTAAAAAGTAGACTTAAATGTAAAACTATCTCTAATTAAATCAGGATCCTTTTGTGTGAAACTCAGCAAATGTACATAGCGTAGTTTTCCTAAAATAATACTGTCCAAAAATGAATGGGAGCCTTCTTCAGAATGGAAGTAGCTTGTGGATGGGCATTCACACTAATTCAAGTCTGACCAGGCTATTGATTTAGACTAGGAAGGTAGCTTGTGCTAGTTGCAACCGATTAAGAACCTGACAAAGTTTTACATTATCTTACTAAACATGAATTATTTATTATCTTTTATTTTAGATAAAGCATCCCAGTTTAGTCTTCTACAATCCTTGTGACAAGACAATAAAAAAGGCTTGCTATTATTATTAAAGTGTAGTTAACAGAGCTACAGAAAATACCCAGGAGTTTATTCTGGCTTATTGAAAATTTGCAGGGCAACACTGATCATGGAATCAAAATACTGAAATACTGAGAAATTGGTTGTTGGGGCTCAGAAAACAATACCTCAAAGTACAGAGCTTTGGCATGCTGAGTACTTTGAACTAAAGAACATTGGAAGGGCCTCAGAAGCAAAGTCTCTGTCTACCTTCTCCTGTCCTTCTATCTCCTATGTCCCTTTCTCCCCCAAGACAGGCCATAGAAACTAGAATTCCTCTTCCCCAAGGTGGGTCATAGAAACTAGACATATTACCCTAAACTTCCTCTGCCATTTTGCATAGGAGCTGGCCATAACGAACTTCTCTGACCTACCCTGTCTGATAGTAAATCATAAACTCTCATTTCAGAAAGGGTCCTGCCTTATACTGGGGAAGAAGAAATGCCACACAAGAGAGGCCAACAAAAATCTGAACACACAGGTCTTGCTGGGTTTCCCCTCAGTCAATTACCATTAGATCATACCCTTTTTGTACAATCACATTTCTACACACCTGTCCATTCCTCATCAAATCTGAACATAAAAATAATTTTCCCTAAGTGTTTGGATCATTTCTTAAGGCTCTCATATCACACAAAACTTTACTAAATAAATCTGGTATGCCTTTGTCTTGTTAACCTGTCTTTTGTTATGGGAGTGTTGGCTGTGATCCTTATGACGGGTGACAAAAGGTACCACACCTTTCTGCCCCTATCCAGTTAAAAGGAGAACAGATGCTAAAATTTTAGATCCTAGGGAGCTGGTGGCAGTTGGAAATAAAGAATGCATAATTGAATTTAGAATGGTAAATTGACTATTTTGGGTGTAAAAATGATTAAAAATATAAAAGCCTCTGTCCTCAGTAAAGCTCTCTTTAAGCAGCAGAAAGCCTTAGCATCCCAGCCAGGGAGGCTCACGTGGATGGAGAATGAAGACCTACATCCCTCTCCAACCTTTCTTCTTTGAAAGGAGCAGCACCTCCTTCCTGGGAGTGGGCTGAGGCTGTTAATTAGTCATGAACAATAGACCCGCTCATACGCAGCACCATATGAAGCCCTCGACAGGGCTGAAACAGGCAGAGTGATGGCATTTACTACCGGAGCTCTCAAACTCAAGGCCACACAAATGACAAAGTCTGAAAACCTCAAGAAGTTGTTTGATTTTTTTTTTCCTCTTTAGTATTGTTTTACAATAAAGTTAGGTGCTAACAAGCTGACCAGGAGTTGAAAATGGGTTACTCAGCTCTTACCCAATGTGTCATCTCTGCTTCCTGGCACAGACTGGAAGACACTAACAATGCTTTACAAATGTCTCAGACCCCATGTACTTCACTCCACATTAGAAGGACTAATTTAAGCTTCAAAATGGTTAGAATTGGCCCTAATTGAGCCTTTCATGCATGTATATGTAACACATCACATCATCGAAAAGTTTCACGGAGAGGATAGTACACACTAAAACTCATAAGGTGGGTTGGCCAGTTAGCTAAGTTGGTTAGAGCACAGCCTTGTAACACCAAGGTCAAGGATTCAGATCCCCCATACTGGCCAGCTGCCCTAACAAACAAACAAACAAACATAACACTCATAATAGAAAGAGAATCAATAAATATATAGGTTCATATAAATAGGTATAAGATAAAATTCTAGCAAGTGCTCCACAGCACTTGACTCTTTTGTTTTTATACTTCTTACATTTGAGTCTAATTATTTGTCACCCGCCATGGTCACCTCAAGATCTAACTTGCAGGTCGGGTGCACTGCAGAAAACAGATAACTGATCTACATCTTATTGTAAAAATGAAACTTCAGGGACAAATCCACCATCCAAATTAAAGGTTGATCTAATCCACAGTCTGTGGAGATTTGAGCTTGTAGTGAAAAGGAGACCCAAGGGTTACAAGGAAAGCACCTGAAATACTGCTTTTAGATCTCTCATTTTATGGATTCTTGGCAACATTCCTGAGAGTTCAAGATCCCTTTAAAATGTGTCACGTGTACAACATGCATGCCTGGACAGAGGTGTGAGGCAGAAGCCCAAGCAGAGGCTTAAATACAATAAAGTGATAAGGCCACAGAAAACAAAGACTTTACCACCCAGAAAACCATTAGTAATACCAGTTAGAACTATAAACACATTACTAGGTTTTCTCTGAAGTCATTTTCTTTTGGTCTGCATATTCGAAGATACCATTTTGGGAGAATGTCTGTGTATTTTAACAGTGGAAAAACCCCATCCATCTAAATCTCCAACTTTCATCTTCCCCATCACATTCATTCCATTCTCCAACTTGGCAGAAAATTCAAGTCAAAGATCCTGAACCCCGATTCCAAACAATTTCCTATGTTTAAAACCAGGTATGGCTCTCTCCATTCTCACCTTTCCAAGGGGAGATCAGATTAGAGAACTTTCTCAAATCCCCCACTGCAAAGAGTTCACAGTGACAGTGCCCACCTACCCATTCGCACCAGCCCACGCTGCATCTGTGTCAGACAGCATGTGCGCCCTCCAGGCATCCACCAGCCTGCCAGCTCAGCAGGGAAGAACTGGGCAGACCCTAGTACTGTGCTGTGACTGGCATACCACCAGCCTCCCAGGGCAAATGCCCAGGCAACACGTACTGCCAGGACTTGGGCAATAACAGAGAGTCTGGCTCTGGCCTGTACCTGGGCCCGGATCAGAGCTCCCCCCAACCCACCCACTAACCCCTAACCCCTTACCTGGCACTTCTCACCTTCTCTCCCACACCCCTATCCCTGGCACCACTCCTGGCGAGCTGGCACTCTGGGCAAATAACAAGCAAAGTGGATGATGGCCGGTCTCGAGAAAAGACAGCACACCTGTGCCCAGGCCCAGAGCAGGGCACTCCCCCAGCCCCAAACTGAAGGCCTAAGACCCTCACCAGGTCCTCAGATCTCGTGCCCACTCACCTGCCCATTCCCTGGCCCCCTGCTCACAGCCTGGCTGGCCTCCAGGCTCTCTCCCCACCCAGACGCCCAGCTGGCTGTTGTCCCCACGGCTAGACCAGGGCCCACTCGCTCCTCACACAGCCCCCTCCTCACCCGCGACTGCCTGTCCCACGCAGGCCCCACCTATCACGGCAAAACCGATTAGCTGGGGGAGGGGCGCACCACCCTCTGCCCCCACAATTTGGTGCTCCGTCCCCCCGAAAGTCCCGGTGCTCCCTCTCGCCTACCTCGCTCCCCTTCTTCTCTCCTCTACTCCCACCTCCCTTCCCCACGGTCTTCGCCCAAACCCTCTCCCACCTCGCTATCTCTGCTCCCCTCCCCTCAAGCCCGGCCCTCTCTTTCTTACCCAGGGCCGGGGTCGCAGCTCCACGACCGGCCCCGCAGGTCAGGTAGCGCATGCGCGAGCCCGGCCCCGCGGCTCCATGACAACCCCGTGGTCGCCGGGTGTCCAGCTATCCCCCCGGCCTCCCGCCCATTTCTCCTCCCTCCTCCCCCGCGACTGCTTTCACCAGCCACGTGACTAAGCTCGGATGACCCGGCACCACGGAGACTGCGTGAGGCTTTCCTAGAAGGGCCCTTGGAGACGCACCCCCCCCCCCCCCCCCCCCCC
>NW_007726251.1:692707-737782 GCF_000696425.1 Galeopterus variegatus
CCCCCCCCCCCCCGCCTCCAGCGGAAGCGAGGCCGGCGCGGGGCGGGGCGGACGCTAAGAGGCCTGCGCTCTGTCCGCGGAGGGCGGACGTCTCTATGGTTGGTTCCTGAGGCCCGCCGCCATTTTGTACCTGTGAACTGCTGGGCCACGGTTTCGGGGAGCCGGGGGTAGCCAGTTTGGGGCCCATAAGGCAGGAGGACTGATTCTCTTGGGGGAGTGGGGGGTGCTGCTGTCGTGGCGTGTACCGCCGGGACGCCATTAGGTGTTGGGCACGTGAGCCTGTGGCCGATGCCTTGCCGGAGTGACGGGGGCGGTCGCCACCACCCGCGGGCGGTCACGTTTTTGCCACGCCTGTCGCATGGTTTGTTTGCTTTCCCGTCAACCCCGGAGACTGTGTCCAGGGAGCAGAGACGCAATGAATTATTTTTGATTTTGTGGACCTGAACCCCTCCCGAGTTCTCTGATAATCAGGTTGTGGTGCCCGTGGCAAGGGCGCATTGGTATTTTGGTTTTTGTTTGTCTGGTTGCGTGTGTGCGACTTTCTGGGGCGACATGGGGCAGACTGTCTCAGCCCCTTTAAATCTAACTCTGAAATACTGGACTGACGTGAAGACCAGGGCTCATAATCTGTCTGTACAGGTTAAAAAGGATAAATGGGCAACTCTTTGTTCTTCGGAGTGGCCAACTTTCCAACTTGGGTGGCCCGCTGAAGGCTCCTTCTCTCCGCCACTGGTCACGGCGGTAAAGAGAAAAATTTTTGGTTTCAATTCTAAGGGTCACCCAGATCAGGTCCCTTATATCATTGTCTGGGAAGATCTGGTCACGGACCCTCCTCCGTGGGTCCGTCCCTTTGTTCCCCTAACAGGTCCATCAGCTGTGTTTTCTCTTAAAGAGATGGGAAAGAAACCGGAGGTCCTACCTCCCACGGAATCAGACTTGCCTCTCCTAGACCCTCCTCCTCCTTATTCTCCCTCCCTCTTCACTCTAGACCCTCCTCCTCCTTATTCTCCCTCCCTCCGTCCTCAGGCAGTCCACCTGTCAGCTCTGCTGGAGGACCCACAAGGAGCAAGGGAGGGACCTGCGCAGGGGACGTGTAGTAGGCGAGCAGCCCCTCTGGAAGCTGTTCCCACCCTCCCTCTGCGGGATTATTGCCCTCCTGATGAAGAGGGCAACCAGCCCTTACAGTACTGGCCTTTTTCCTTTTCCGATCTTTACAACTGGAAATGTCAGAATCCCCCTTTCTCTGAAAATCCCCAGGATCTCACTAACCTTGTAGAATCTCTCCTCTTTACTCACCAGCCCACCTGGGATGACTGCCAGCAGCTCCTCCAGGTCCTGTTCACCACCGAGGAGAAACAACGAATCCTCCTGGAGGCTCGAAAGAACGTTCCAGGAGATGATGGGCGACCTACCCTCCTCCCTAATGTTATAGATGCAGTATTCCCGTTGACCAGACCGAATTGGGAGTTCAACTTGGCAGAAGGTAGGGAGCACCTGAAGGTCTATCGCCAGGCTCTAATGGCAGGTCTCCGAGGGGCAGCAAAACGCCCCACCAATTTGACTAAGGTAAGAGAGGTAATCCAGGGGCCCAGTGAGTCCCCGTCAGCATTTCTGGAGAGACTCATGGAAGCATTCCGTCAGTTTACCCCGTATGATCCTAGTAGTGAGGAGCACAAGGCTACAGTGACAGTTGCCTTTATTGACCAGTCTAGTAGAGATATCAGGAAGAAACTGCAGAAGCTTGAAGGGTTACAAGATAAGTCATTGAGGGAATTAGTGCAGGAGGCTGAAAAGGTTTATCATAATAGAGAGTCAGAGGAAGAAAAAGAAGAGAGAAAGCAGAAAGAGCAGGAGGCTAAAGAAATAAAAAGAGAAAAGTGCCAAGAAAGAAATCTTCACAAAATTCTGGCCACTGTAGTTAGGGAAACTAGGGAACCTAGTAAGACAGTACCGGCCAGCAAGAAGGAACCCCTAGCAAAAGATCAGTGTGCATACTGCAAGGGGAAAGGACACTGGGCTCAAGAATGCCCTAAGAAAAAGAAAAAGCTTCAGGCCCTCAAAGTCTTGGCCCTGCAGGAAGACAGTGATTAGAGGGGATGGGGTTCAGACCCCCTCCCTGAACCCAGGGTAACCCTTACAGTGGAGGGGAAGCCTACTCAGTTCTTGGTAGATACTGGGGCTCAGCATTCAGTGTTACTGCAAACAGATGGACCCCTTTCAAATAAAAAATCGTGGGTACAAGGGGCTACAGGGACCAGACCGTACCCATGGACTACCCGAAGAATGGTGGACCTAGGCATGGGCCGGGTATCCCACTCGTTCATGGTCATTCCTGAGTGCCCCTACCCATTACTGGGAAGAGACCTCCTCACCAAAATGGGTGCTCGAATTCATTTTGACCCCGAGGGACCTCGGGTGTTAAATTGACAAGGAAAGCCTCTCCAGGTACTAACTCTCACGCTGGAAGATAAATACCAATTGTTTGAAAAACAAGGGCAGGAGACCGGACAGATGGACTGATGGTTAAAAAACTATCCCCAGGCGTGGGCAGAAACTGCAGGGATAGGGAAGGCTAAAAACCGGCCCCCCGTCCACATAGAGCTGAAGGCTCAGGCCAGTCTGATAGCTGTCCGACAATACCTAATGTCCTGAGAGGCACATGAAGGCATCCGACCCCACATTGCCCGTCTGCTCCAGCTGGGGATCCTACGGAAGTGCCAATCAGCCTGGAACACACCCTTGCTACTGGTCCGAAAACCTGGGACTAATGACTACTGACCAGTCCAGGAACTCCGAGAGGTAAACAAGCGGGTGACCGACCTCCACTCCACAGCTCCTAACCCCTATAATCTTTTAAGCTCTTTACTCCCAGACAGGACCTGGTACTTGGTACTGGATCTCAAAGATGCATTCTTCTGCTTACCGTTGGCTGTAAAAAGTCAAGATTACTTTGCCTTCGAGTGGAAAGATCCAGAGACTGGCCTAGCAGGGCAACTCACATGGACCCACCTGCCTCAAGGGTTCAAAAATTCGCCCACCATCTTTGACGAGGCCCTCCACCAAGACTTGGCTATGTTCCAGGCCTCTAACCCCCAGGTAACTCTGTTGCAGTATGTAGATGATCTCCTCCTGGCAGTGGCCGATGAGGAACTGTGTCTGGAAGGAACAAAGCGTCTCCTCACAGAGTTGGGAGAACTGGGCTATCGAGTCTCCACCAAAAAGGCTCAGATTTGCAAGCGACAGGTCAGTTACCTGGGGTACCTTCTTAAAGATGGGAAAAGATGGTTGTCTGAGGCCAGAAAAGAGACAGTGTTTCACATTCCGCCACCCGCTAACCCAAGACAAGTCAGGGAATTTTTAGGTACTGCCGGGTTCTGCCACCTATGGATACCTGGTTTTGCTGAGATGGCAGCCCCGTTATATCCCCTCACTAAGAACAGTCAGCCCTTCAAGTGGAGAAAGGAAGAACAACAGGCTTTTAACAACATCAAGACGGCCTTGATGTCCACACCGGCTCTGGGGCTGCCCAACATAACCAAGCCCTTCCACCTGTGTGTGGCAGAAAATAAGGGGTTGCAAAGGGGGTCCTAACTCAAAAACTGGGGCCCTGGGAAAGGCCTGTAGCATATCTGTCTAAAAAACTAGACCCAGTAGCCTCAGGGTGGCCAGCTTGTCTAAGGATCATAGCGGCAGTAGCTGTTCTGGTAAAAGATGCTGACAAGTTGACTATGGGACAGAGTTTGGTAATCTCAGCACCTCATGCTTTAGAGAGTATTGTCCACCAGCCCTCCGACTGCTGGCTCACAAACGCTCGCATAACTCACTATCAAACTCTGTTACTGAACTCAGACCGAGTTACTTTTGCTCCCCCGGTGAGCTTAAATCCAGCCACGTTGCTCCCAGACCCCGACCTCGACCCTCCTATCCATGACTGCCAACAAGTGCTTGCTGAGGCACATGGATGGCGGAAAGACTTGTCAGATCAGCCTCTGATGAACGCCGAAGCCACCTGGTTCACCGATGGCAGCAGTTTCCTGGAAAAAGGAGTGCGGAAGGCAGGGGCCGCTATAGTAGCCAGAACCTGATATGGGCACAGACCTTACCTGCAGGAACATCCGCCCAGAAGGCAGAACTCATCGCCCTCACAAAAGCCTTTGAACTAGGAGAGGGCAAAAGAATCAACATCTATACAGACAGCAGGTATGCCTTTGCTATTGCCCATGTGCATGGTGCTATCTATCAACAGTGGGGTCTGCTAACCTCTGGAGGAAGAGAAATCAAAAACAAGGCAGAGATCGTAGCTCTGCTAGAGGCCCTTCACTGACCGCTAAAAGTGAGTATTATACGCTGCCCGGGCCACCAGAAAGGGTATTTCCCCATCACCAGGGGAAACAACTTGGCCGACTCTGACGCAAGGGTGGCAGCCAACAGGTCCACTTCTCTTCTGCTAGTTAACATCCCAAAGCTAGAGGAGCCCAAGTTTAAGTACTCTGCTGAAGACGTAGCAGAGATCTCAAGGGACTCTAATAACCACTTCAATCAGGAAAGAAGGCGCTGGCACGCAGTGTCAGGCAAGCCTATCTTGCCACAAGAACAAGCACACGCCATGATTAAACAAATGCACCAATGACTCATCTGGGAGTAAACAAATTGGTCCAGACTGCCCTAAGGACAAAATATCACATCATAGGGCTAAAACAGTTAGCAGAACAGATAGTTTATAAGTGTGTGCCATGTCAAAAGGTAAATGCTTGTAAGAATACCATGGGACCTGGCAAAAGAACCAGGGGAAACAGACCTGGGGTATATGGGGAAGTAGACTTTACAGAGATCAAGCCAGGTAAATATGGTTACGAGTATCTCCTAGTTTTTGTAGACACCTTCTCTGGTTGGGTAGAAGCATTCCCAGCGAAACAGGAGACTGCCACCATCGTGGTCAAGAAAATCCTGGAAGAAATTTTCCCACGCTTTGGGGTGCCCAAGGTAATAGGGTCCGACAATGGGCCTGCCTTCATTGCCAAGGTAAGCCAGGGAGTGGCCACATACCTAGGGGTCAATTGGAAATTACATTGTATCTACAGACCCCAGAGTTCAGGACAGGTAGAAAGGATGAACAGAACTCTAAAAGAGACCCTGACTAAATTAACCATGGAGACTGGCGTGGAATGGGTGGTGCTCCTTTCCTTGGCCCTGTTTAGAGCTAGGGACACCCCCTCCCAGTTCAACCTGACCCCCTTTGAAATTCTCTATGGTACCCCTGCCCCCTTGACTTTACTGGGGGACACCTTTGAACCCACTTGCCACAGTAACAGTGAGGTTAAAAGGACTGCAAGCGGTGCAGAAGGAAGGCAGCTAGCTGCCTATGAACCTGGGACCCCTGAAGTTTCTCACCAGTTCCAGGTCGGGGACACAGTCTACATAAGACGACATCGCTCCCAGACTCTGGAACCCCACTGGAAGGGACCTTACCTGGTGCTCCTGAAAACACCAACGGCCTTAAAAGTAGACGGGATCACCGCCTGGTTCCACGCCTCACACGTAAAGCCTGCACCACCAGAGGACCAAGGATCAAAAGACGCCGCCTGGAGAGCCCAAAGTTCCAAAGAACACCCCTTAAAGCTCAAAATCGTTCGGACTGGGGGTTCAAACACCTTAGATATTGTAAGATGAAAATTTTATTTTTTCCCCTTCTGTACCTGACAGTCTTTCCCGGGAGCCTGAGAGCTTCCAGCCCACATGTCCCCCAAAAGTTAACTTAGTATGTTCTAAATGGGGCAGGAGATGAAATCTGGAACCTATCCAAGGTCACCACGGGAAAATGGTGGCCTGACCTGTTTCCCAATGTGTGCAAATTAGCCATGGGAGCCCCAGCCAACTGGGATTTAGAAGGATACTTTGATGCTCACAAACCGCCTTCTACCCCCTCCCCACCGGGGCACTTTGGGCTCGAACCGTGGGGGGCTGCTCTACTAAAGATCGGAGAAGTATGCTGAGTGCCCTCACCTTCTATGTGTGCCCTGGGTTCCACCGTGACAGAGCACTAAACTATTAGTGTGGAGGCAAAGCAGATTATTTCTGTAAAGGCTGGGGCTGTGAGACCACGGGAGACACATATTGGAATCCCTCGTCCTCCTGGGACTATATAAAGGTAACTGCTAATTATACCCACCTCTCTCCCCCTGCTGCAGGGTGGGCAGGCCAATTGGGAAGCAGCCACTCTAAGTGGAAAGATAACCCTGCCTGTAATGGGTGGTGTCACCCCCTCCAAGTGTCCTTCACGGATTCGGGAAAAAAGGCCACTGGGTGGGAAAAAGGATTTATGTGGGGGTTAAGATTTTATAAAGAGAGGTATGATGATGGGCTGTTGTTCACCATCAAGCTCAGAATAGAAATCCAGTATACTGCCATAGACCCAAATAAATATTTAGTTCCAGGGGTCAAACCAAAGACTACCCCAGCACCCCCAGGTACCCAACCAGAGTCCTCAGCCCCCACTAGAGGGTCCAAGACTAAGGCATCAAAGGGAATAACTCAGCCCCCTGAACCTAGGCCACAAGAACAACCTGGGTTATTCTGCTTAATTTCTGAAGCCTTCAAGGTCTTAAATAGTACCAACCCCAATGCTACCCGCTCCTGCTGGCTTTGTTATAATGTTGCTCCCCCATATTATGAAGGAATAGCCTTCAGAAATGAAATTAATACTACAACTGATGTCTCCAACTGTCATTGGCAGCAACGACAGGTCAATCTCACTCTGTCAGCTGTTGCGGGGCAAGGAATGTGTGGGAAAGATCCCCCTCTCACACAGCTAGCTGTGCAACCAGACTCTTAACTTGACCGAGTGGTCTGGTGACACATATCTGTTGCCCCCTCCAGAAGGATGGTGGGCCTGCGCTACTGGGGTCACACCCTGTGTTAGCTTACAGGCCCTAGACGAGACCCAGGATTTCTGTGTCTTGGTTCGGTTGTTGCCTCGGCTTGTTTACCATCCCTATGAAGAACTATTATCACACTGGGATGAAAATAACAGGAACTACTGAACCAGAAGGGTGCCCCTAAGTATCACGCTCTCTGTTCTCTTAGGCTTAGGATTGGGAGCAGCTGGGGCAGCTACAGGAGCTTCAGCTCTGGCTATTCAACATCAGAATTACCTAAATTTACAAGCAGCCATAGATGCTGATATTAAATAGAAAATTCAATTACTAAATTACAAGAGTCCCTCACCTCTCTGAGGTGGTCCTACAAAATAGAAGGGGACTAGACCTCTTGTTCCTTCAGTAGGGGGGACTCTGCGCTGCACTAAGAGAAGAATGTTGTTTTTACATTGATCAATCAGGGGTAATTAAAGACTCCATGGCCAAAATTAGGGAAAGCCTAGCCAAAAAAAAAAAAAAAAAAAACCAAAATCAGGGATGTCATGGTTCAACTCCTCTCCGTGGCTCACGACCCTCATGTCTACCCTGCTAGGACCAGTAGTCATTTTGGTGTTGCTTCTGACCTTCGGTCCCTGCATTTTAAATTGCTTGCTAGCTTTTGTTAGAGAACGTGTTAGTACTGTTCAAATTATGATGTTAAGGCAACAATATCAGGAATTAAACCAACAGGAATCAGTATTTCATGATTGAAATACCCACAAGAAAAAGGGGGGAATGTGGACCTGAACCCCTTCCCCCACCCTTAAATGTTAACTGACTAGCTTTTCTGCTTCTGTAATTAGCTTGCACAAGGTTTTACAAGCCCCTGCAGGTGGGACTTTCTGGTAAGGGCAGATAAAGGACTTCCCAAGCTGCCCAAAGTTCACCCAGTTCCGGGAAGGGCATGACCACACAAGGGGTGGGCTGTTGGGCAATTCCCCAGTTCCTCGTCTGTATACCACCCCACTGAAAGCCACCAATGAATTTAAAAGTCACCTCAGGTGACCAATAAGCTGTATACAACTCATCCTGTTGCCAAAGTCTGCCTACTAAACTGTATAAAAAGTGCTTGTGTTAAGAGCTTGGGGCCGCTTCTGTCCTGAAGACGGACATGCTGGAATAAAAAACCTCTTGCTTGATTGCAACAATCTCTGTCTCCTGGTCTTTGCGAGATGAGCCTTCCCAACAAGTAAGATTCACACTTTCGGGCCAGTCTTACAATTTCATGTCATTTGATGTTTGAGTCACATCCGGTGTGACTGTCCGAAATGCTGGGCTTTATATTGATGCCATTTCTCATGCCAGCTTTTGGTGACGTTTCACCACGTGTAACAGCTAAAGGGCTTAGGATCGAGGTACTGATGTGCTGAGTCAGCAAAGGTCACTTAGAGAAAGAATTCCTTCGCAAGTGAAAAATGGGCCATGGGCCACTTTAAAGGTTGCTGACCTGTCCAGGCAGGCTCTAGAGCTGTGCTGTCCCATATGGAATTTACTAACCACTAGGAGCTATTAAACTAAAGTTAGATAAAATGAAAAAAACTCAGTTTCGCAGTCACACTAGCTATATTTCAAGAAGAGTTCAGTAGCTACATATGGCTAATGGCTACTTTGTTGGACAGGGCAGATTATTGCACATTCTCAGCATCACAGAAAGTTATATTGGATGGCACTGATCTAGATGATGGAAAATTGGCCTATATTGGTAATCTGAGCCTTTTTAAGCACTACTAGGTCATAGTTAATCACGTTAATCTTCCAGACACGCATAATTCTAATGTATTACTGGGTATGAGTGTCCTATTAGCATAAACTACCAGCAAATAATTGAATGTCTACAGCATGTAAGGCTTTTGTTTGGGGGATGGAGGAAGTAGTTAATTATCAAGTAATTAGAATCCAGGCAGCTTTATATACATTCTGTTATTTATGACGTAGGTGGTATTATCATTTCCAGTTTATAGAGCATGTTTTGCCCATGATGACACGAGTGTTAAACCCCTGCTTTTAACTATCAAGCCATATTGCCTCTTTTTGAGGCAGAATAAAACAGTCTTTGCCTTGAAATAACTTAAAATCTAATATGGGAAATAAGACATGCTCTGATAATCAATATGGGAAACAATGTGATAAGTGCCAGAAGATTCTGAACAAAACCTAATTAATAAAATCAAAAGAGGAAAGAACGAACTTTGAGCTTGTTTTTTGTTTGTTGTTGAAGGAGGAAGAGACCAACAGGTAGAGCTTTAAGGACAGGTAAAAGATTACAGTAATGCAAGTGGGTGAGAGCATAATGCATACCAGGCAAAAAAGAATCAATGAAATAAGCAAAAGCATGAGGGGCAGCTTTATATTGGTCCTCCAAAAGGGCAAAGAAGTCAAACTTCCCCGGTTTTACCTACTTTATGAGCGGAGCCGTGCTGTATCAATAATTTGGATTTCAAAGACAAGTTTGGTAATGGAACCAAATGAATTGGACCAATGTACTGATAGGCATAATTTTTATGATTATTTTACTGTATTACTCTGTATAATTAGATATACAGAATAAGCAATTCATGAAAATAAACAATTTTTTTTTTCCTTTTTGTCTTTTTTTGAGTCCGGCAACGGATCGCAACCCTCAGTGTTGCGCCCGTACCGGACCGGGACCGGCAACGGGATCGCAACCCTCAGTGTTGCGTCCGCACCTTGCTCAGCCAGTGAGCGGGAACCGGTCTGTATGTGGGATCCGAACCCTCGGGTGGCACTCCCAAGTGGCGCACTGTAGCAGTGCGCCACCGGGCCGGCCCAACAATTTTTTTTTTATATAGCTAACCCACTGTAAATATTTTTCTTCCTTTCTTTGTTAACTTACCAGGGTTTGTAAATCAGCATTTCTATTGATAATTTCCTGGTGCTGTGAGTTCTTTAATCTTTGTTACTGCATTCTTGGTTAGACTAAGGTCCCTGTGATGGAAAGCAAGTTTTGAGACACCATTTCTTCTTGCTGTAGAGTCCTTTCCAATTCAAGTCCTGTCTACTACCATTTGTGGTTCAAGACTCATTTTGCCACTATCATTGCCAGCAGGGGGAGACATGCTCCCTTAAATGCTACACTTAGGAATTTGCAAATGATGAAGGTTTCTTTTTCCTTTTCGTGTCATGGAGAGCCACAGACGGGAGGTCAAAACTGCACCTCTACCCAGCCTAGTTCACTATTACTTGCCCTATCCATGTGAGGATTTGAGTTTTTAATCCTGCATAGGATACCATGAAGAATTAACCTTGTGCTGAGTTTTATGTGAAGATATTTTAAAGTATACTATATAATATATAATTTAAAATATTTAGAAATAATTGCCTAACAATTATTTTAATATTTAAAGTTGAATTTAAAATTAAAGTTACTTTAAAATCATTTTAATTAAAATAGCGTAATGGGAAACTGTGAAAGTATTCAAAAGTTCTAGTTTCAATCCCAGCTCCTTATTGATATTATTTTGTAAAAAAAAAAGGGGGGGGGGCATTTCGACATTTTCGACATTTTCCCCATATACACAGGAAGGAAGATAGGACATAACCTCACAATTGAAAAATTGAATAATTTCAGCTTTATGAAAAACTCATTGCATTAGTTTCATCTTTCCAGTTTTGCTGAGAAGAAGTGAAAACATCACCACATGGGCTGGCACTGGTTAATGGACCAACATTTGGGAACCACTGATTTCATTTTTCTGAACCTTGCTTTGGCCAGCTGTGAAATAGTTATTCTCTAGTCTGAATCTAGCATGTAGCATTATTGGTGCTGACCTCGTCACAGAGTTTTAAAGAGGATTTACTGGTGTGGTAAGGGTATGTGTGCTCCACAGTCCCAGAGTCATGGGTCAGTGAGAGAAGAGGGAGGGGGCTCCAGCCTGTGCATGAGCAGAGGGATCTGTTGGTCCCAGATGGCAGAGGCAGAGGTCAATGAGAGCAGGATGCATGACCTTTGTTCCCTTAGCAGTCAGGTGACAAGGCCTCCACCAGTCAGGTTGGTTCTTGGCTCATATTCTTAGGGGAGTATCTGGAAGAGCTGCAACACTAAAAGGAAATATTCAGGTAACAGTCAGGATATTAACATATAGGCACAGGTTTGATTTCAGGGGCTGTAGGCAAATTGAAACCCCTCCCAAATAGCTCTCCATCTTCTTGCTGATGCCTGAAATTCCTTTAAGTATAATTGCTTGACTCCTAAATACTGTGGAACCCAAGACAAATTCATAACAAAAACTAACAAGTTTTTACTTGCCACTGTCCTAAGTGATTTGCCTAGATTTACTCATTTAATCCTCCCAGCATCCTATGAGATGTGTGTAGTAGTCCTAGATCTTCCCACAGTCCCATGAGAGGGACATAGTATCATCATTCTCTCTTTACAGAGCAGGAAGTTAAGGTACAGAGGCCATGTCACTTGCCAAGGTCACCATTTGTAAGTGGTGGAGCCAGGATTTGAATTCCAGAGTCTTTGCTCATAGCCCCTCTGCTGGACCTCCTCTGTGTTTAAGTGGAAATGGGCAATACCACACCCTTTCCTGCTGTGCTAAGGAGGAGGTCAGTGGGGTGCCAGAAACACTAGGGACAGGTGCTTGCTGCGTGGGAAAGATTCCAAGAATGGAGGCTGGGCACTATAAAGGCAAACTTCACAGAAAACACCTCCAGCTGGTCTTTTTCTTGCACTCTGCACATGGTAGAAATATTTGTTGTATGTGTGTGGTATATACTGATTTCAACCAACATATCTTCCCAAACTACTCAGAAGCTGCCTGTACATGTTAGACACCCCTATCTAGATCTTTTTAGTGAAAAGATTTAAAAAAATATCTGCCCCACTGAATATGAAGTCATTGATTTAAATTCACAGCTTCTCTCTTTCTGGTGACCCAGAAAGATGTTCATTTGCCCCTTTGAGGGAACCATTTTCTCCTTGGCTTCCCTCATAGGCTTCCCTCCCTTGTGTAAACAGCCTATGGATCCCAGTTCCTCAGCATGGGATTGACAAAAGGCCGGGAATGCTGGTCACCACAACAGAAAGCCAAATGGAACTGGGGCTCTTTAGTGGAACTTACCATTTCAGTACAAGGAAGCTGGCTGCAAAGCCCAAGAGCAGGAATAGCCTCCAACAGGAATTAATTATTCACAAAATCGAATACTTTGTGCCTCTTGTAGCTTGATTAAGACTGGATTGCACTGTAATTTCTTGAGTACCTGTCTGTCTACCCCACTGTAGTCTAAGCTCTTTAAGGAGTGGGATTATATCTAATGGTTTTGTCCCACAAAGCAAATTCTGCATAATGAGTGTTCAACCAACTTGATATCAGTGGGACCCAAACTTCCTGCATATTTAACAGTGGGCTCACACATCACTGACAGGACTCTAGAGAAGGAGAAGATGCCACCAGCAGAGGAGTAGCTTCCAGGGCCACTGGTGCAAGGGCAGACTAGAGCTCTTCTTTTGTGAGTTTCCTGACACGCTCTGCTCTCACCCACCTCCATGTTCTCACCTCCAGGCCTTTTGCACACAACTACATGTGGCCACCAGGGAAAGGGGGAATGAAGATAGCTGCTGATTCCCACAGGTTTTGCTTTACACTTGTAATTCTGCAAAGAAATTCCAGAGCCTCCGTTGTTCTTCCTGCCCTTCAGAGTCAGTGGAGGGACTTTTCCATTCTGGGTATTTGCTCAAGAATGCCCTTGAATCCTCCCTAACATGTGATTTGGCTCATGGCTGACTCTATTTGGAATTCCATGAAGAATCTTATAAAACCTGGTAGTCAGTAGAGGTGACAGATGTAGTGGCTGTACTTTGCACACAGAGATGTGCTGGAGGACTTCACATGCCAGCACTCCTCTCTGCAGCCTCGGGGAAGCAGAGCTTCATTCCACAGAGTAGCCAGCCCAGCTTGCATAAGTCAGCATCACAACAGGTTGGATGCACAGGCAGCAGATATAGGGTTGAAGTCATGCCCAGTTGTTTGTCAAAACCACCTGGTTGATTTTATCTTCATTCAGAATCTGCTTGCTTTTTTTTTTTTTTTAAAGATGACCGGTAAGGGGATCTTAACCCTTGACTTGGTGTTGTCAGCACCATGCTCTCCCAAGTGAGCTAACGGGCCATCCCTATATAGGATCCGAACCCGTGGCCTTGGTGTTATCAGCACCATACTCTCCCAAGTGAGCCACGGGTCGGCCCAGAATCTGTTTCTGTCCAACTGATTGCCTGATCCCAGAGTCCAAGATCTCCAAATTAAATCTCAAACAGGAGACTGGAAAGCAAGCGGTCAATTTCTGAAGAAGACTAAACTATGATATTTGAGTGGGGTGGGCCACATTTTTTTAAAAAAAAAATTGGTTGGGGGGGAGGTCCTTTTGAAAATTTGAATGAAAAAGATTAGTCCTCTTAGCTTTCCAGATTTGAAGTGGGATTTAAATTTATCTTTTTCTTGCTTAATGTCAGCTTTGAGACCTTTATTCATTCTCCAGTGCTTTATGGTGTTTTCAGCCTTTTTAAAAGACTACAATGTCAATACCTACAGTGGAGTGGAGTCTTTACAAGGGAGCTCATTTGTCTAAAGTACCTTTGAAATCATGTGCAAATTACTAAAAGCATTTTCCTCAGGTATAAAAAGATGTGGCTTATTCACCCAGAACTTGGGTTTCATTGAAGACGTTGAGTCTCCTTTTTAAGGTTTAAAAGGCTGCTTTTATCTAGTAAAGTCTCATCCCAGCTGGAGTCATGGGACACGCTGATTTGAAGTCCTTATTGAATTGACAGCCATCCACATGCAGAACTACAGTGTTTTTGGTCTCCTGCTTTGTGGACAGGGATAACAGGGTAACCCACAGGATTTACCCACAGGGTAAATCCAAGAAAATTCACCACGAAGTCTTGCACTAATAGTTTAATGAAATTCTCCCTCCAGCAATTTCTGACAGGGCATGGGGATTTTCTCCAATGTCATCACACATAAGCAGGAGTGATTGTGTCATCTAGGTGCAGATGCTCTGAGCTGTCCTTTACCTGTTGTCTCCTCATGTCACATTTAGCCAAGAAAGCAGATGACAGGTTCATCTCTATTACATGGGGAATTACCAAGTGGTTGCCTAGCAACTCACACAGCGCAATCAACATGGTCTCCTTGTGGGATGTAGAGTAGTTGGCTTTCCTTTCAAGAATGTATTTGCATATTTCTTTTGGGTTTCTAGAAAAATAGGTATGTTTTCCTGGATTTGAGGCTATTAAAATGGACTTTTGTATTGCTTTTCCCCAGTATTCAATTCTATAGCAGTTCATTATTGTAACAAATGACAATTATCTTATCGAATCATTAATACAGCAATTGCTTCAATTAAATTCAGTTCAGTAAGCATCTTCTATATGCCAGGTACGATGCCAGATACTGTAAGGAATTATAAAGGTGAACAAGTGTGATCCCTTGTCTCAGGAAACTTAAAATTTAGTGTACATGCTTATATGTTTAATGTGTAAATCATTTGTTTACACAGGTGAAACAGATAGCTGTATGTGTATGTAAAATAAAGGTATTTTTATTTGGAAAAGACCCTTTCTCTTTCATCAGAGGAGTTTTTGCTTCTATTTAGATTCCTTCCTTTATAGCTTACAGCTGCAATCAGTTCAAAACGCTGTAATCAAAAAGTGTAATCACTTTTAAGACATAGCTCTTATTGGAATCTAAGTAATTAGCAGCTCTTAAACAGCTCTTGTTGGAATATGACACTGCCGATGTGATCAGATAGGGTGGTGCTGCCCTGTGCCTGTACTGCAGTCTTTCTGCATAATTGCTGCTGTGATGTTCACAGCCTCCCTACCTCTATTTTACACATTCTGGTTTTTAAAAAAGCCTCTTGCCTTTCTTTGTCTACATTGCAGCAGTGTGACTGCCTCTCTCCACTTAAGGAGGGACTTAGACATGTCTCAAATCTTGCTGTAGGGAGTCCTTTGATCACTTGAGCTAACTTCTTTCCCACTGGAGAGGCAGTTGCTAGACAGAGCCTGGGATTTGACTAGCCTCTTTCCCACGAGTTGACTTGTGTGATGAATTGGTTTGGCATCATCTTCATCTCAGGAAGGTGCCAAGGCAGTGTGAAGTGACCGTTCCCTGACACTGTTGGTGCACATTTATTTAGATGCTCCTTCTGAGTGGACTGTATTGAGACTCAGAATACGGGAAGCTTTTATGGATTGTTGTATTGCGGCATGAGCACTCTCCTCCACCACCTTTGGCTAGCACACTTGGGTTTCTCTGCTTGCCTTCCCAACCCTTGTGCAGGACCTGCTTCTCAACCGTTTTCCTCACCATCCAGTTTCCTGAGATTCCTCAAAAAATTATCTAGACCTCTTGTCTTCTTATGGAGCCCCTGACCTTTGCTTCCCAATTCAGTGTCAGACAAGGAAGGGGACAAAGGATAGAAGGGAACTGTATGAGATCATTCACTGTATAGACATTTTCCTTATGCATCCTCATTTCATAACAGCTTATGAAGCTTTTTTTCACTTATCATCAAATCAACCAACATTTACTAGGTACCATTTACCTCCTGAGGGTTAGGGACACAGTAAAGCATAAACCCCAGTCTCTACCCCTGAGAAGTTCACAGATGAGTTTTACAAGTGCTGTAATAAAGATGTGGGAACACATCAGAAGATCAATTAGTTTAGGTAAAGGGTGGGAGCTCAGGAAAAGATAGGCAAAGAGCGATTTAAACTAGACCTGGAAGGTTGGCCAACAGGGGAGGCCTCTCTATTTATCTTTAAAAATGGGCCTAGAGCAGAGAATCTGTTGCCCTTTGATGTTGGGAAATCCTTTATTGCTCTAATCTGAATCCTTTACACTGCATTTTACCCCATATTTCCTCTTCATTTCAACTTCAGTTGAAATAGCAAAAATGTTTGCCTAATACCCTAGTGCTCAGAAGCCTTTAACAAGTCATACCTAATCACTAGCCAAAGAAAAAAACTATTTTCCTCCCCCACCCCACCGAAGCCCTGTAGCTAGACTTTTTCAGCTGCTGCCCTCGGAACAGTTTCTGATGGATTCCTCTCTACTATGGCCCTCCCTAGAAGGGTCGGGGGAGGCAGGCAATCAGCCAGTGGGGGGGCAGGGGGGGAAAGGGGGGCCTGCCCCAGATAATTACATTTGGCCCAGTCGGCATGGTCAGCATTTTTCATTGTATCTTCACTGAAGACAGAATTTTTTAAGTTGAATAACATACAGAAGAGAGAAATAACATGCAGTGTCTCACATACCCCATTACCAGACTTCACTAGCCTGTGGGTGCCAAGGAAGTCATATTGATGTCCAGACCTAAGTTTCATTAACTCTGAGCCCCTACTGAAGGTCTATAGAACTTACTACTCGTCCCCTCCCCTTGCCAATTCTTCCTCAGTTATTTCTGGAAGCCCCTTAAGTTTCTCCCATAGGTTCATGGGTAAATCCACTATGTTCTTCCACTTCAGCCTCCCCACTGAGGGTCTGCTGTTCACACACCCCCTATAACAGGGTATGGCGTCAGTGTCTGTCCTCTGTAAGAACATTGGTCTCATAGTGTTCACTCTTGTTGCCCTCCTGGGAACAATATTCTCTCCCTTCTCTCCTGGGGTCACTGTAAGCTTGCAAGTTGCCAAAGTAGAGGGTGGGATGGGGCAATGGGGACCTTCTCACTGATTAGTTGTACTTTATTATCTGTGTCCCAAAGCAAATCTGCTTATATCTTTAGTTGCTCAAAGTCTTACATGATAACTCCTCTTCCATTTATCACCCTAACTCTTCCCTCACTGGGGCTGGAAATGAACCCTCAAGCCAAGATGGAAGATGACGGCTCATCAATTCCTTCCATTACCCTTATCTTTCTCTCTAGGGAGCTCTGCGCCTAAACAAAACCAAACAAATAAAACTCAAAACCCTCCCACTTCAATACAAAATAGCAAAACTGTGTCAACTGATGCAAGTAGTTACTAATATTTTTGGGGTGCGGTGGGGTGTGGTGGTGGTAAGAGGGTTTGTGGTGGTCTATAAACTCTATTCCATAATTCATAAAATCCAGGAGTATTGGGCATTTCTCTTATAACTTGAAAATGAGGTCAAAACTACCTATTCCACTCTTAAAGGCACCTCTTGTTTCCATAAGAGATATAATGCATGAAAGCTCCCATCTCATTGGCAATCTGCAAGAATCACAGGATAAATTAGCAATGGCTGTGGTCCAAAATTTAGCAGTGTTTTGTCAAACAGAATTCTTGCTCTACAAGAATTTTCTCTGTAGACTCTAAGAAACATCCACTGCCCTCCCCCCAAAACAAACAAAAACAATTTCAATCCAGATAATGCAAAAGACAGAAATGGGATTGCTGTGAAAGGAGACTTCATGGTACGGTGGGCAGAGCTCAGGGTGTGGCACTAAAGATGGCAATCGAATTCAGGCTCTGCCACTTACAAGCTGGGATCCCAAGAAAGTCCCTTCATCTTTTCGAGACATTTATCATTTCTAAAATGGAGTGATGATAATGTCTGCCCTTTTCCCCAGGGTTATGAGAAGTGCTTTGCAAGCTATAAGGTGTTATTCTCTAGAGGGAAGATGGAAGAAATCACAGCAGCTCAACCACATCCACGGGGCTTTCTCTAGGCTGATGGAGTCTTTTCCGCAAGTGGCTCTGCCCACACATCATGTCTCCAGCACAACTGTGAGGCCCGGAACTGACAGAACCCATCCTGACATACTTCCTTGTCTTAAGACACATTGGAAACAATCCAGTCTGGTGATGCCAGGCCTAGACCCAGAGGGAAGAAGAATGACTATGTAATAAATATGTGTGTGCTCACTGACACTGAGCATCGAAGTCCCCTTCCACATTCAGAGCCCACCTCTCCTGAACCACTTTCATCTCAGAATCATTGCTGTGCTCTCCCCAATAATACCATCCTTCACGTCAAGAGCATCGGTGATGTAACATATCTTAAAAGAATATTTCACTATTATCTTTGGGATTCTTTCCAAGCTACAGACATTCTTACTTCAGTTTTTCTTTTTTCCTTTTTGTCTTTTTTACTGACCAGTAATGGGATCGCAACCCTCGGTGTTGCGCCCACACAGCGCTCAGCCAGTGAGCGGGAACCGGTCTCCACATGGGATCCGAACCCTTGGTGGGAGCACCGCCGCGCTCCCAAACAGCGCACTCTCCAGTGCGCCACCGGGCCGGCCCGGAATTCTTGGTTGTTTATTTTATTTATTTATTTTTTTTGTGACCAGTAAGGGGATCGCAACCCTTGGCTTGGTGTCGCCCGCACCGGGCTCAGCCAGTGAGTGCACCAGCCATCCCTACATAGGATCCGAACCTGAGGTGGGAGCGCTGCGCGCTCCCAAGCGCTGCACTCTCCCGAGTGCGCCATGGGACCGGCCCCTTACTTCAGTTTTGATGCTGGCACTTTCTTGATCTTACCAGAAAGATCCTGCATGTGCAAAAAGTGACAAACACCAGATTGCTTAAACCAGGACAAGCAGAGTCCCTGCCTATA
Source organism: Galeopterus variegatus (assembly GCF_000696425.1). NCBI lineage: Eukaryota > Metazoa > Chordata > Mammalia > Dermoptera > Cynocephalidae > Galeopterus > Galeopterus variegatus. Next base: position 711,171 of record NW_007726251.1, read on the forward strand.
CCCAAAGCCCACTCAACATTGGCACAAAAATTTATTTTCATAAAAAAAGGAGTGCCATTTGAGTCATATCCTTGCATAGTCCAGCCTGTGCCACTAAATGGTTGTGAATTTGGCCTTAAAAAGTGTCTTGTGGCATGACTGGCCTCCACCAAAGGCCCAACCCAACCCCAGCAGCAAGGGCAGCTCTAAGTCTACGCACCCCTCCCCTGCCTCCCAAACTTTTGGCCACATTCGCGGAGGGCTATATGAAGCTCTCAATATTCGATGATGATTGGCCTTTAAAAAAAAAAAGATTGGCATTAGATTTATTTTGATAGACAGGCTCTTGTCCCATTATCTGCCATTTCCCACTCAGAACCTTGTCCTTTTTGTTGTTTCTGTGTATTTGTCCCTGTAGATCTTGCAGACTATTGCTCACCCCTTCACATCACCTTTGCTGTCCCCTTTGTTTGTGGTCTTGCAACAGCCCCCCTGAGGTGAAGGTCTTGGCCCAGGGAGGATGGGAGCCACGATTCCCCTCATTTCCCCCAAGCTGGCCATGCAAGCTCCTGCGCTCTCCCCTTGCATCCCTCCCCTCCCAGGCAATGAGGGAAGACTCATCCTCCTCCTCCCTGATGTCCATTCCCAACTCTCATTCCCGCAGTGAGTCCCACCCTGTGATGCAATGCGAACACCTCGGCCCTGGGAGCATCCTGGAACAGCCTGGGAAAGGGAACGGCTGGCGAGGACATCCCCCACAGCAGCACTGTGCGCCTCGAGAACGTGGGTCAGGGTGGGCGACCCTGGTGGAGGGCGACCGCTGGTGGAGGACCTGCCTCTCAGTTGACTGGAAAACGGGACTCCAGCAATGCAGCAGGGCGACCTCCAAAACGATGGGACCTGCCCAAGGCCTGGACAAGTCAGCAATTCATTTTTCACCTTCTTCAAATGGTGAAAGAAACTGTAGAAACTGTATTTTCTGGTCTGAGCACTCATATATTCTAAGTTCAAAACCAAAGTGTTAACCCTGAACATATTAAAAACCACTGAGTTGTGAGCTTTCAAAGGGTGAATGTTATGATATGTGAATTACACCTCAATAAGGCTGTTACAAAATGGAAGTGTTTCATTGCCACTGTTATGTGTTTAAAAATCCCTCTTTCAGCATTAGCTTTAGCCGAAGAGGGTGTGTGGGAGGGAAAACACATAGGATCCCTATTAAAAGACCCACAAAACATCACTTCCATGCAATACACAATTTCTAGAACAAAGACGAAGCCTCAATAAACATCAAATGATAGTATGCGACAAAGGCAGGTAAAAGCTGAGGTAGAATATTGGCATAATGTTCTTAAAAGAATAATATTATGTGTCCAGTATTTAGCCAGCATAATAATATGTTGCTATTGTTTTCTCATGGTGGGAGATGTGAAATTATGAAGAGAGGGTTTCCGGATCAAAACAGGAAGAAAAGGTACCTGGCCCCTAGGAAGAATCTTCATTAATTGCACAATAAACAAATAAATACATAGGCACCTCTTCTCTACCCATTATTCTAAGTTTTCATTGATAAATCACTATGCCTTAGAAGGATCTATGAATTTTGCAATATGTTAATTTAATTTTATTTTTTTAATTAATTAATTTTTTAATGAGGAATAAAGAGTATTGGGCTCACACCAGGAGTCGCTGGGTCCTGAGGACCTCTGTGTATTTGTCAGTTTTCTTCTCCACGTTCTTTTTGGCCTGTTTCCTTAGCCTCATGAGCTGTTTTTTCTTTTGGTAATGGATCTTGGCCTTTTCCTTCCTCTTCTCCTCCAGGGTAGCTGTCACTGCCTGGTACTTCCAGCCAACCTCATGAGCCAGGCATCCCAGGTAGGCGAACTTTCTTGTAGGCTTCAGCCACTCAACCTTGAGGGCAGCATGAACCACCATTCGCTTTTTCTCGTCATAGAGTGGTGGGATCCCATCAAACACCTTGAGGCAGTCCAAGGCAGACTGGCCTTGCTTTGTCTTGTGGGGCAGCATGCACTTGTTTCTGTAGAAATTGCCCTAAATGTTGATGACCTCATAGTGCAGGAACCACCTTCCGGCCCAGCAGTACCTGTTTGGCCACGATGGCAGCCAGGTGGCCGAGGAGATGGCCTTGGCCATCGAGTACCAGGACCTGCCCCTCGGCCATCTTTGGCAGCCACCTGGGAAAGCACAATACATTAACTTTAAATTAATTTATTTATATAGACAGGAGTTCCACAAAAAATATTTTCCTGGGCCTGGCACACCTTAAAGGTGGCCTTTGACGACCACTGCTTGGCCAGTGGCACCATGGGGATTTCTGAGATGTTAGACTATGAAAAAAAAAAAATATTTTCCTGGGCCTGGCACACCTTAAAGGTGGCCTCTGACGACCACTGCTTGGCCAGTGGCACCATGGGGATTTCTGAGATGTTAGACTATGAAAAAACTCTTTTAAGTCATTTAGAGGTGAATTTTCTGTCACTTAGTGCAACTAAGAGAGCACTAACTAATACAAGGGCCGCATAGACTTGGCCTTTTTTTTACATGGAGTGCAAATTCCCTTGGGATATGTGTGGCCAGCTCTGTCTTGGATCTCCTTAGCTGCCTGGTCACTGAATGGGGACGGCTACTTGCCAGTAGTTCTCATCCAGGAGTAATTTTGCCCCTCAGGAGACATTTGGAAATGTCTGGAGACAGTTTTGATTGTCACAGGGGAGGTGAGAAGGGGAAGAATGTGCTACTGGCGTCTTGTGGATAGAGGCCAGGGATAGTCCTAAACATCCTACAATGTCTAGGGCAGCTCCTACAACAAAGAATTACCCAGCCCAAAATATCATTAATCCCCCGTGTCTTAGTCTGTTTGTCTGCTATAACAAAGTAAACTGGGTAATTTATAAACAACAGTTCCAGAGGCTGGGGAGTTCAAGATCAAGGTGCCAGCAGATTCAGTGTCTGTTGATGGCTCATTCCTTCTAGATGGCGCCTTCTATGTGTCTTCACGTGACAGAAGGAGCCAACAAGCTCCCTTGGGCCTCTTTTATAAGGGCTTTAATACCATTCAGGGAAGTCAAGAGCAACGGGTGGCCTGGTGACAAAGAGATTTTATTTAGGGCCTAGCATCTGAAACCCTTATGGAGAGAGGTTTAGAGAGTGTTAATAGCCCTCTCTCCCACAGCCTGTGAAGAAACCAGGCTTGTTTAAGTCCTGAAATGGCACTGTCATTGTCAACGGGATAAATGCTTTGTGCTAAAATAATACAGAGGACCAGGGTCTCTACTCCCTGAGGCCCCTGTGTTGGGGAAGGCAGGCTTTTCCAGAGGCTCTGACTGTGGAATGCCCCTGGGATCCTCTGCATGCCTCCTAGGCTCTCCTCCCTACTTGCATTCCAGCCCTGGCCTCTGCTCCTCAGAGTCCTTGCTAGGAGCCGGAATCTGAGGCTAAGGGTCTGAAACTCTGGACCCTCCACAGCCCCAGCTCCTGCCAGGTCCTACTGTCTTCTCTCGAGGGGCACCCTTCTTTATAGAGCCTGACTCCTGAAAAAGAGCACAGCTAGTCGCACACGTAATACAAGAACAATGAGAGAGAGGGGAGACTCAGAAGCAGCCAATTTGTTTTTTCAGTAAGTAATAAGACATTTTTATAGGACTGGTCAGATCACAACTCCATCGCCCCTTGGGAATTTTTTGATTGAGCAGAACTGTCCCCCGCAGTGCTCTCTCCTGTCCTAGCCCAGACCCTTCCCCCACTTAGTAGACTTTGCACAAAGCTTTAAACAAACAAACAAAAACCAGCTTTTGTTCCTGGGCTAAGCTATATCCTCTCAGGAAGGCTTCCTCCAGCCTCAAGCCTCGCCCCCCTCCCGGGGTGAAGTCAGGCCAAGAGACTGAAGGCTTCGGAGGGTGTGGGTGTTTTACATGGGAACAAGGAGTCCTTTTTTTGTGTTCTTTGTGTCATTTCCAGACAGATAGGAAGAAAAAAATAGTAAACATTCTTCAATTCCGAACAGAAGCTGAGAAGGAATTTTCTTCAGAACCTCCCTGGGGGTCAAGACTCTGCCATTGGGGATGGTGGGCAGGAGATAGAAAGACCAACTTCCCTTGAAAAAGCTCTAGTTTAGTGAAACCAATCTGTTGAACGTGGGATGTAATCAAAATGCAACTCAATTTTTTTGCCTCTCACTGTCCATTTGAACTACTCCCCAAGAGAAGCATTTTCCCTTCCCCTGGGTGAGAGCTCAGCTAGCCCCTCGCCACTTCTGGTCATGCTTAGGTATGCTCATTTTATGTGCTCAAATCCATTCTCGATTGAAAGCATCCAGTCAGAGATATTACATGACACTTTCATCTGCCTTCAAAAATAAATCTTCCTTCTGCCCCAGTTAAGGTCTGCACCTGGGGGCTGCTGCTCTCCCCAACTCGCTGGTTGCTTTCAGGATCTGAGTGGTGGTGGTGGTGGAGCAGAGGGGATGCAGGGAAAAGAAGTAAGGGAGGAGGGACTAGGGCCATTCTCACGTGGCCGCATGGTTGCCAGCTCTCTGGGCCTGGCAGATGGTGAGAGCCCTTCCCTTGAGGATTCCCATCTCCAAGGTTCTCTTCTGAAGCTCCCTGATCTGCCCTTCGTTCCAGGTAACCGCTTAGGACTCCATCTTCAGTACCGAGGAATATAACATCCCCCTCCAGCTTTTTTCTGCTAAAATCCCTTGGCCCTTCTAGGAGGCTCTACAGGACTTAAAATAGACCCTGCAGTGGCTCTTCCCCACCATGATCCACACCTGACCCACATCTGGTCTGTGGGAAGCACTCCCACAGCCCCTGCCCCAATCCCAATGCAGCCCCTCCTCCTAGCACAAGCCCAGGGGGCACACAGCTCTGAATGGCTCCATAGGAGTCCCCATCTATAGGCTTAAGAGAAGGTGGGAGGGCCCCAACCCCCTTGGGGGTGGAGCTTACAGCATAGCTTTGCCCATTCTGGAGGTTTCTATTTCCAACCTCCCACATCCTCCACTCTCTGACCCTTTTTATATTCTTGATAGACCAAGGGCCCCAAGTGCTTTGCAACTGGTTCTCCATCATTTCCTTTGCAAATACTGCATGTGGGGGTCTGTCTCATGCTCAGTTTGCTATCTGATATTGTGGTAGCCTCCCTCCAAGATGGCCCCCAATGATCATGACTTCCTGCTCTTCACATCGTTGTGTAGTCTCCTTGCATCCCGAGGAGGGCTGACCCTTGTAACCACTTGCTATTGCAGAAATGATATCATGCAACTTCTGAGACTAGGTCATTGTTGTGCATTGAATTGTGTTCCCCAGAAAGCTATGTTGAAGCCCTAACCCCCCGTGAATGTGAATGTGACATTGTGTAGTCTCCTTGCATCCCGAGGAGGGCTGACCCTTGTAACCACTTGCTATTGCAGAAATGATATCATGCAACTAGGTCATTGTTGTGCGTTGAATTGTGTTCCCCAGAAAGCTATGTTGAAGCCCTAACCCCCCGTGAATGTGAATGTGACCTTATTTGAAAATAGAGTCTTTGCAGATATAATCAAGGGTCATACTGGATAGAGTGGGTCTTACATCCAATGACTGGTATCCTTATAAGGAGAGAGACACATAGGAGATGGACACGGGGAGAAGGCCATACTAAGATAAAGGCAGAGATTGGAGTTATGCAGCCACAAGCCAAGGAGCACCTGGGGCCACCAGAAGCCAGAAGAAGCAAGGAAGATTCTCCCCTAGATTATTTGAAGGGAGTGTGACCCTCTGACACCTTGATTTCAGACTTCTGGACTCTAGAACTGTGAGAGAGTAAATTTCTTTTGTTTTAAGTCACCTTGTTTGTGGTACTTTGTTACAGCAACATTAGAAATCTAATACAGTCATAAGAGACATTGTGACTCCTCCTTTCTCTCTCTTGAATCACTCATTCTGGGGAAGCCAGCCGCCATGTCATGAGTTTACTCAAGCACACCTGTGAAGATGTTTGCATGGCAAGGACCTGAGGCCTCCTGTCAACAGCAAGCACCAACTTGCCAGCATGTGAATGAGCCAACTTAGGAGCAGATCCTATAGCACTAGTCAAGCCTTCAGATGACTACATCCTTAGTTGACATTTTGACTGCAACCTCATGAGAAACCCTGAGCCAGAATACCCAATTGAGCCATTCCCCAGCTCCTGACCAACAGAAACTGTGAGGTAATAAATGTTTACTATTGTTTTAAGCTACTGTACTAAGTTTTGAGGTAACCTGTTAATGCAGCAATAGATAATTAATACTGATATCAATCATACTGGGCCCTCAGTATAACATGAAACAGGAAGCGTTCCATTGTATAATCCTTGGAATGGTTAGGGGCCCTGATGCCATGCTCTCTGGGGATGTTTCCAGTGATGGGCTCCATGGCCATTTGTAGCAAGGTGCACCACTTGTTATTCACCGATGAGCACCTTCCATGTGCCAAATGCTGTGTTAGGGGCTGGGGCCATAGATGTGAACAGAACAGATATGGGCAAAAGGGACTGCACTCATTTTTACAGAGTTGGGAAGAGAGGCACGGAGAGGAGAAGACTTCAGTGGTGTGATTTTGAAGAGGCACACAGAGAACAAGACGCAAGGGGCCACAAGAACGGTGGAGACAGAGCTGGAACTAGGATCCAGACCCCACCTCTGGACTTGAATTTGTGCTTTCTGGACTACACAGAGGCTGGTTCATGGTACCAGGGTGTCTGCAGATCCGGGAGGCATGGACTTGAATCCCTCAGGGACACTGTTCTTTGGACAATAGTGTCTCTATGGAGCCCAAAGTCCTGTGATCTTGTTTCTGCTTTGCCATCTTGGCTTAATAACTCCCCTTAGAGATCCTTTGAACCACAACACATCAGCAGCCCTGTCTGAAGCATCACAAGACTCAAGGTGAGAAGGCTGGCCCATCGAATCCACCTGCATCTGAATCATAGCCCTTCTTAATGGTGGTATTTTCTGAAGATGTTGGATCACAATTTGCCACCTACTAAAATCTACCAGCCTGGCCCTCCCAAGGACAGATTGCACATCTTGCAGATAAGAATAGCCACCGTTTCTTGAACCTCTACTCAGCAGCAAATGATTTCTCTAATCTTCATAACATCCTCTCAAGGTAAGGGGTCATGATCTACACTCGGCAGTTCAGGAAAGTGAGATCAGGAACCAGCCCCAGGTCACACAGCTAGTGATTGTGAGGGACAGAGCTGGGACTCCTACCCAGACCTGTCTAACCCTCCTGTCTGCCTACCCCTCACTACCACAGAGGGCAATGCAGAGGCACTCAGTCTGGGAATTCATGCCAGTGCCCCGGGATGTGGGATTCTCTCCAAACTAGAGGGCTAAGCTAACTGTGGGTGTGGGGTAGGGTAGGTAGATGCTGGATGCAATGAGGTTGAATAGAATGCTGATTAAAGAGAATGTGGCCTGGGGCTGGTTGGTTAGCTCACCTGGTTAGAGCATGGTGTTGGTAACACCAAGGTCAAGGGTTTGAATTCTCCCATGCTGACAAGCTGCCAAAAAAGAAAAAAAAAAGAGGGAGAGAGAGAATAGGGTCTGATGTTAGATTTCCCAGGTTCAAAACCTAGCCTCCCCTTAGGCACCAAGTCTCTGATTCCCCATCTGAAAATTGGGGATGAGAGCATGAGCTTGTTGGAAAGATTAAATGAAATGATGCACGTGAAATTCATGCCAAAAGCAAACAGCCCATTATGTTTTTCAGCTCTTAACATTATTATTGACATTCCTCTTCCTCCCTGGCCACTAGACTCTTGTATCAGGCCAATATTTGAAAAGGGACAAATTTAAGCAAAACTGTATAGCTGGAGATTGGTGGCAGGGAAATCTGTGGCTGGAAGATGGTTTCCTGATGATCTTTTGGGTTTCTTTTCCAGCTCTAAGACAGCTCCCTGTGTAAGGTGATGAGTGTGATTAATTGCAATCTACTCTCCACTTAATGAGGGAAGCTGGATGTCACCCTTTGGCTGCCATCCAGGCTGGTGCAGTTACCTATTGTGTCCACAGGATGTCGCTATCAATCACATGTTGACTAATGCAGCCAAACCAGGATACTGAGGGACATGGAACTTTTATTACCAGGCTCCCATTCAGGACAGAGATGTTGCCAGGGGGGCTGAGCATTCATCAGCAACACCCTTTGAAACCCTTCTTTCCACCACCACACTGTGTGACTAGAAGGGGGTGGGTGGGAAGGAATGACTGGCCAAGGTGACCCAGATGTTTGGGCACAGAGCTGGAAAAGTACCTGGGTCTCCAGCCTCCCAATTAAGTGCACCAACCCCACACCTGTCCTGCATGTAAGAAGCTTGGCGAGGGCAGAGGCTCTTGTTTGTAAATCTCTAGGGACAGCCACTTCAGGGAGTGTGTGTGATTTGAAGATGAGGTCAGGGTGCCTAAAGGCCCTCTGCTCCCTTCCCTTGAATCCCAGGCTCTGCTGGGTGGTAGGCCAGCTCTCCAGGCTCCCTAGACTGCCTGACTGATGGCTGCTATTTTAATGGCAGGTACGATGGAATTAGCAACTTTCATTATTAAATTTGCAAGGGCTCAGGAAAGCCAGCCCCATTTGGAGAATGACTGGGCCTGTTCCTACTTCTGAATAGAGGGGTCTCTATGGCTCTAGGAGAGCCAGTCTTCCAGGGGGCCTGGACTGTGTATAACACGGGGGAAGAGAAGAATCCACCAGCTAATACTAATTTCTCGATTCAGAAACATTATCAGGAGCCCACTCTTGAAAATGTGAGACTCCGCATTAAGCACCAGAGATATAAGAAGGGAAGGTCCACATGCTATGGCATGGCTGTTGCCTTCTGTGCCTCAGTTGCCTCATCAGTACCATGGGAAGGGGGTAATGAAGGGTGAGATTGTGTCTGTGATGGGCACATACATAGCAGATGCTCAGGAACTGCCAATTCCCATCACCATCCTACTTTCCTCAGAGCCTTCTGCAAGGGGCCGGCATAGCCCAGCCCAAAGGCACCACTCTCCTTCCATGGATGATGAGGAGCTTCTATGATTTCTTTCCTCTCACTCTTCTTTTCCCAAGATGTTGCTCATAATAACACCAGCAGTGGACAGAGGCTCCAAATCCACGTGACCAGGGCTGACCTGCCTCAGTTGTCCCCTGGAGGTCAGCATCACCTGCAGAGGCAAACAATGCAGTGGAAAGCTCAGCCTTTCCTCCTGAGGGTGAAGGGCCTCCAGAGGGAGGGAGAGGGCTCAGGGGCACCGTGCACTTGGACAGACAGAGGTGATGAGCTCAGGCCCCGAGGATGCAGTCCTCACTGCTGCCATTCATCAGGGGAAGGCTTCCTGGAGCAGGTGGGACCCCTTCCCCATGGCCAAGTTGTTGAAATGACAAGAGGGAGAGAAAGGAAGGTCCAGGAGTGTGCAATGCTGGGGGTAGGGACGAGGACAGGAAGAAGTACAGTTGTTGGAGTGAGCAGGACTGAAGCCATGTTGGGACCTAAAACCACAAGAGCTGTAGGCAAACTTTAAAAGGAAACAGCGTTTTCCTTGGCATGCTTTCCTCTGAGGTGCCTCTTTTCCCATGGTTCTTTGATATTTTGAACCTTTATTATGGGGCAAGATGACATTATTTACATGAATGTAAAGTCGTTTTCCAGCCAGCCTGAAGCTGCAAATTTGCAGACCCTGGGAAACCAAGGAAGGCATCAATAGAGCTATGCTGATCCCACCCCTCCAGCAGGACCTGAGATAACAGCAAGGACAGGAGCAGAAAGCAGACAGAGTCTTGGCAAGACTTTGCATCTTAGTCCTTACATGAAGCCATCATGGCTCACGTTCGCTTCTCTCCTGCTTTTCATTTCCCATGTTCCATTCCCTCAGCCCCTTCTTTAAAAACACCTTAGTAAATCTGATTTTTGGAGACGGCTTTAGTCTGGCCATTCTCCTTCAGGTTTACTGGAGATATGGGTTAGCCTGACATCTCTCCTCGAGTCACTGGTACTCCTGAAATAAAAGCTGACTTCCACTTTCACAGACATTTGACTTTTGAGTGGTTTCCTTTTGAAAGTGGGCAGGCAGCCGGAACTGTGTGCCTGGTAACACAATCAGTCTGGAATTGCTTTATTTTTATTGCTTTTCAAAATCATGTAAATAATCAATGTTCATTGAAAAAAAAATGGAAAACACAGATAAGCAAAGACAACAAAAATCATCTGTTAACGTCTTGGCAAATATCTTTTTTCTATGCTTAGCAACATAGAAAATACTTTTGTTTCACTAACAAAGTGTTTTCTTACTGTACTCAGCTTTATAACCTGCTTTTTAAAAAAAATGGAACAATATACTAGGACATCTTTTCAGGCCAACAGATAAATACACTTCACTTCCATCAGTGTTTTTGGCTCTGTGGTGTTCTTGTCTGGTGGTTGGTAATTTAACCCATCTTTCTGCCTCCCTCTACTTGGCAGCAAAACTGACCTGGGCACATACACCTGGGCTTGGGGCTGGGGAAGGTTGGCACTAGCAAGGCACAGTGCTGTTCCAGAATAAGGACCCAACAGACACGTGGGATGTCCTTGGCCACTTGGACCTTGGAGCCAGAGAAGGGGGAGGAAAGATGAACAAAGGACAAAGCCACATGGAAGGGAGGGTGCAGGCAGATGTCCAGGGGCTTGCAACCCAGGGGGCTGGGGCAGTGGATGCTCCGTCTTGTCGGTAGAGCACTGTGGTTAGGGTTCTGGAGTCAGATACAATTCTGGTTCAGTCACCTATCACCTGGGACATTGGAATAAATGACTGAGCCTCAGACTATCATCTGTGAAACTAATAATAGCTACTAATCACATTGATGTAAGTGTAAGGATTAAATGAGAGAATCTATAAGCTATAAAAAATTCCGCATGGCAGCTGCCTTTAATATTATTATTATTATTGGTTTTGTTGTCATTTTTGTGGCTGTTTTCCAGGTAGTGCAGAGCGCTATGCCCTTCCTCACCATACACATCCCTCTTCCTGTACTTCTGATTTCTCTCACTATCCCGCTTCCACCCTTCCTCTTTCCTTCTCCCCGGCTGGAAACTTGGCTCCTTGAGCCACAGCAGGAGGAGGGAGGGAAGGGAGAAGCTGCAGCCGCCACAGCCTCAGGCCACATGAGGGCAGTAAGCCTCTCTGGAATGTGGGCCTGCCTTCCTGTCCCACCTCCCAGGAGGAAGGAAACCAGCCCCCACCTGGGCCCAGGTGGAGAGGTGCTGCTGAGAGGGGTCCCATGGTCCTCATGCTGAGTTGGCCAAGCTCTGGCAGCCAGATTGGGTGATTGTCATGATCGGTCCCCTGCAGGCAGGGTGGCCTGTCAGGCCTTGCTGGCCTGGAATGGGGCTAGGACTGCTCAAGAGGGAGTCAGAGAATCTGAAGAAGGATTGGGGGAGGGGGAGATGTGAGGGTCTGTCCTCCACCAGGAGCTCTCACTGCTGCAGGCACCTGGAGAGGTGGCCCCGCCTAGCCCAGGGGCAGCCCAGGGAAATTGTCCAGCTCACCCTCGTCTTTGGGAGAACCCGGAAAAGAATTGAGGGAGGGGGGAGCTGGTACAGGCCAATGGGTAAGCCCACAGGCTCTGAAGACTGACTGAACCTGGCTTCCAGTCCTGGCTCTAGCACTTACCAGCTGTGTGACCTGGATCGAGTCACTTAACCCCTCTGAGACTCCATTTCCCCAACTGTACATAGTAGTGGTAATTTTGTGAAAATTAAGATAATAGACATAGAGCCCTTGGCACACTTTTCAGTCAGTGATAGCGAGAGTTATTTTTATCATTATCAGGTAAGGGCCTGGAGAGCTGGCAGACAGCTGTGTATAGAAAATAGATGTGTTTCGGGCCGGCCCGTGGCTCACTCGGTAGAGTGCGGTGCTGATAACACCAAGGCCACGGGTTCGGATCCCATATAGGGATGGCCGGTTCGCTCACTGGCTGAGCATGGTGCTGACAACACCAAGTCAAGGGTTAAGATCCCCTTACCGGTCATCTTTAAAAAAAAAAAAAAAAAGAAAATGGATGTGTTTCCCCAAGTTCATAGCTATGGCTGGGTTTTCTTTGCAGAGCCAGGTGGGGTGTGTGTGGCTGGGGACCTAGAGAAGAAGGAATGGGGCAGGGGGGTGGAGGACAATCCTAATGAAGAACGGAGGATGGTGACTTACAGGCCTGGCTGCTTGGAAATGAGGTAAAGTCTCTGGCCGCCTTCCTGATTAAGAAGTGGTGTTGTATTTGTCCACACCACACCTCTCCCCTCCACGCAGCCCTCGAAGAGGACTATTCCTCCCTGACGTGCAGGGCAGGGGCCTCAAGCTGGATACTAAGACCTGAGGCAGTGGTGCCTGTACCTGTGTTTGTACAGGGAGAGGAAGGAGGGTTGTGATCAGCTGGGAGGATCCACTGGTCTGGGAAATAAGTGGAGAGGGGTCACAGAGGACTGTCACCTGGCTGCCAGTGGCCTCTCCAGCAAGCAGTGGAAGAGGGCTGGGATGGGGAAGAAGGGGGCTCAGTGACCTTGAGTAGCTGAAGGCCTGCTGGTCATCCTGGGTCCATCTGCAGGGAAGCAGGTGCCCCGCTGGCCTCCTTGGCTGCATTCAGGCATCCCCGGCCCTGGACCAGGTCTCCCTCCAGCCAGGCCTGCTAATGAGGAGCAGCTCCTCCAAGGGCAGAGGGGCCGTGTGCCTGGCAGCTGGACTGGGCGTGGGAGTGCAAGTGGGAATGTGTCTGCCCATGTTCTTTTAACTTCTCCGGAAAGGTCACCAAGGGGTTTCCATTATGAGTGGTCCTGAGCCAGTACGATTTTCTCACACAATTTAATCTACTCCCTGGATAGCTTCCAATGTGCGAGGCACTGACAATCACTGGGCTTTGCAATCGATTTCCTGGAAGCAGCGGCCCGGCCAACAGCCGCGTGACGGATTTGTGCTGGGGGACTTGTTCGGCTGAGGCTGAGTGGGTGTAGGAGCCCTAAGCAACCCTCCCACACTATAGCAGGGCTGCCAATGGTAGGGTGCATGTGCTTTTGCCCGCCAGCTCCACCCCAAGGGATCAACGCCTGGAGAACTCACATGTGTGCACAAAGAAGCACAGGCAAGCGTGCTTGTTGCAGAATTGTTTGTATGGTAAAAATTGGAGATGCTTATCTGTCCATCAGGAACGGCTGCCACATTCTGGATGTGGAATTGTGCAGAGGCACCACTTACCACAAAAACCTTTGACCATGCTCCCCATGGGCAAGGGGGACCCCGAGTGAGGGCTGGAGTGGAAGGGGAGTGGTTGAATCAACTGTGCTACATCCACACATGGAATATTATGCAGAAGTTAAAAAAAAAAAAGAAACAAGAATGCTTTATATAAGTTGACATGAGAAAATGTCCAGGATACTGTTATGGGGGAAAGCTGCAAAGCAATATGGTCAGCATGATCCCATTTACGTAAAAATCAAAGCAAAACGACTATCCTGACATCACACACATTGGGAGTGGGTGTATATTATTTATATAAATGCCCAGAAAAAGTTTGGGACGACACACAGCAAACTGCTGATATGGGTTAATGCTGGAGAAGGCAGTGATATTGGTCAGAAATGGGAACAAAAGAGACTTTTCACTTTCTTCACCTCTATGTTTGCATTCCCCACCCCCCCCACCCCACCCCCATGGAGGACGAAAAAACCTTGTGTAAAAAAAAAAGAGAGAGAAAGAAAAAGAAAATGCCCCTTTTTCTGTGCTTGTTGCCTACCTCCCTCATCCACCAGAAACTTCTCAAAATTTCCTTTCTTCAGCATACTTCTGGGGAGAGCAGCTCCCTCCAAGGAGAAACCCTGGATAGGAGAGCTGGACAATACCTGGTCCCACATCAAAGTGCTCCTGCCACACTGGAGGGGCCAATCGCATCCCAACACCCATCCTGGACTTCTGATCCGAGTCCGGTGCTGTCAGAGCCATGTTGTCCTGCAGATACTGTAGAGGCAGCCTGGGGGTGAGAAGCCCCTCATTGTTACCTGCAGCAGGGCACATGTGTGGGAAGGGGACCCACAAGGCTGAGGGGGCTGGAGGCGGGTAGCTATGTCAAAGAAAGCTTCTTTTTCCAGCCATTCCCCCTCCACGGATCCCTCCATTCTAGGGGATGGTGGACAGGAGGAAAGAACAGCTCTGCCTCCTACCTCTGCACCTGATATAGACCCCACTGTGGTGCTGGTGGAGCCTTCAGCCAGCAGGACTAGGCGACAGCCACCACTCTGGCCTTTGGATCAAAGCCACTTTGCTTACAAGCAGTCAGGGCTCGACAGTCCCCAGTGCCAAGCTGGTAGTCCCTCAAACTCTCTGTCTGGCTTGGCACTGCCCACCTGGGGTAGAGCTGTGGCCCCTCCTGGCCTCTGCTCTGAGGGAGGAGCCCTTCTGTCCTGGAGGCCTGTGTGGCTGCCAGGGCCAGCGTCCAATGCCTGAGAGCCTTTGCTTCCTCCTTCCTTGTTCTAGAAGGAAGAATGGGGACTGGGGGCAGGACACATGGATGACACGCCTATTCTGTGCCAGAAGCCCAGCTGGGTTCTTGACACGTCAGCTCATTCATGGCTTTAACCATGCCACCCTATAGATAAGGCTCACAGACATGGAGTAAGGTGGGGGTTGACGTGACCACATGGCCAGCAAATATGGAGCTGAGATCTGTACCCAGATCCTTCCATTCCCAAGGGCCACTCACTCCCTCTACATGCAGAGCAGCCTCACTGCTCAGCAGGCTTCACAGAGGGTGTGTGCCCCTCAGTCCCAGAGAGCAGAGAACCTAGTGATGGAAGGGGTGCTGGCAAGGCCTAATCCGGGCAAGGGAAGCTGCTATGGATTGATCGAATTGTGCCCCCAAAGTTCATATATTAGAAGCTTAATTCCCACTCTAACTGTTGAGGGTGGGAAATCCTATTATGTAACTGAAAGTTGGGGCCTTGAAGAGATGATTAGATTGTAGGACCCTGCCATAGTGAATAGATTAATAATGGTGGTCAGGGGCGTGGTTCTGAGGACTTTAAAAGGACAGCATATGAGTCTCTCTCTCTCTCTGTTCTGCCATTTTCTGCCATGTGAGACCCCTGCAGTTCTGTAAAGCCACCACTAAGAAGACCCTCACCAGATATGTTCCCTGGACTTTGAACTTCCCAGCCTCCAAAACTGTAAGCAATAAATCTCATTTTCTTACAAATCACCCAGTTCCAGGTATTTTGTTATTAGCATCAGAAACGCATTAGTACAGAAGTCCAAAGGGAACACAGCCTCCAGGGGCTCCTGAGGGCTCCCGGCCCCTCTCTGACCAGCTCTCTGTGAGGCTGCCTGCAAGGTCTTCCTTGTTTCCTAGTCCTCCCTATGCTTTCCTGCAGATGCTGGCTTCCCTTCACTTAGGAGCTCAGACCGCACTTGTTGGAGTCAGGGTTAGCCAGGCCTTGCCCCCTCCTCATGGGTTTATTGGCCTTTTCTCTGGCATCACCCTCTCCAGACCAGCAGGACCCTTTCTTCTAAGGTCTCAGCCCTTCCTGCCAACATCTTTTACCAAGACTGGGTTTTCTATGACAGCAAATCAGCAAAGTTGGACGGTTAATATTTCTCCAATCCCAGCTCTGCCATGTGACCTTGAGAACGTCTCTGAACATCTCTTTACCTCAGTGTTTTCATCTGTAAAATGGGGATGGTGATAATGGTATTAGTAGGGCTGTTGCAAGCATCAACACACACAGAACTCTCCGCCTGTGAGTAGCGCTTGGTATGTCTGCTGTTATTGTTGTCTCTTTCCACTTCTGAGTTCCTCGATGAAGGATGGGTTATTCTGCAGACCCACGCCTGGGAGGAAATCAGAGTGAGCTGGATGGAAACCAGGCCATGGGCCTGATGAAATTGCCATATGGTGCTTTTCTCAGAGCTGTATAAGGCTGGTACAAGTTCATGTGCCAGTTGGGGTGGTGGTGGAGACCAGGAAGAGAAATAACAGGGACAGGGCTTTTGAAAGGCTCTGTTTTTTACTCCTACCTTTCCCCAAAGCCTGTGGCCTCCAATACCCATTGCCCCCTTTTCCTTCAGGTTTTGGGACTCTGATCATCTTGTGAAAAGCCCCATGGAGAGGCACGGCAGCTGGGGAAGGGAAGGAAAGGAGACGTGGAAAGCCTGCTGTCCGGGAGCCAGCGTACTGAATGCAGTGATGTTTAACAGTCACTGTGGGCAAAGCCAATGCGAATATCTCAAGCTGACTGTGGTTTCTCTTGGTTTCTTTTTCCCTGCAAGAAATCCTTAAAGAAAGGAAGTCTTTCTTAATAAAATATAATGCTTGCAACCCTCACAGTTGGCTCTAAAAACGCCAATAGCTCCTTTTCTAGAACATCAGTATTTCTTTGTCTTTCCCACTAAGTTGCCCTGAGAATGAGACTTGATGCTGCTGGTCCAGGGACCACCCTTCGAGGACCCCCAGTACAAGCTATTCCCTCATTTGCCACTTCCTCAACAAAGCCTTTCTTGACATCCCCAAATAGATGAGGTTCTCCACTATTTGCTTATTGATGCTGCTGGTCCAGGGACCACCCTTCGAGGACCCCCAGTACAAGCTATTCCCTCATTTGTCACTTCCTCAACAAAGCCTTTCTTGACATCCCCAAATAGATGAGGTTCTCCACTATTTGCTTTCAGGGGACCCAGTACTTCTCCTGCATGGCACTTACCACATTTCAACTTTACCGTAAATTTATAAAAATATTAAATTTATGTGTCAGTCTCCCTCTCAAGCTTGTGTCTGTTTTGTTTACCATTGTCTCTCTGGTACCTAGTATAGTGCCTTGTACATAGAAGGTGCTCAATAAATAGTTGCTACAGAATGAATGAATGAATGAATACATGCAAAGACACTGGGGGCATTTCTATGGTCACTGCCAGTTCAGGCAACTCTGTGAGCACTAGGAGAGCAATGAGAGGCAGCAAGGGGTAGTGGTTCAGAGCGTGGCTACTGGAGCCAGACTCTGGGTTCAAACCCAGTCAGTAGTTACTAGCTGTGTGACTTAGGGTTGGTTAGTTAACCTCTCTGTGCATTGCCTTGCTCATCTGCAAAATGGGAATAGTAATAGTACCTATTAATAGTTCATAGGGCTGCATGAGGATGAAATGAGCTAATCTGCCTAGAGTGATTACACTTGTGCCTACTGTGTGTTAAGCACTATCTAAGGTGGTCTCATTGTTGTCAAAATGCCTGGCAGTAAGGCCCCTCTTGCTTTAATCAGACTGTCCAGGGGTCAGCTTCTGAAGAATTCCCTCTGGTACTCTTGGGTAAGACCTAGACACAAGGAAGTAGCCCAGGGTTTGGGTTTGGATTGACTTTCCCAGAATTGGCCATCCTTGCCTGCTGGAGCCTCAATGATGGTGGCACACAGTGCGTGTTGGGGGTGACATGGCTCCTGCTCCCCAGGCTGCTCCCCACGTGGATGGAACTGGTGTCTCTGGCCTTCCCTCACCGCCGCCTTCGGCCTGGCATGGAGCTGACTCACCGCCGGGAGCGGGTGGTGATTAGTATGCAGGGCAGGTACCGAGAGGAAAGCTGTCTCCACGCAACAGCTCTTGATGTGTTCCTCTGATTAATGTGGCAGAGAGAACATTGCAGCTTTTTCCTGAATGGTCGCCACGTGGAGCCAGAGTCATTAGCATTGCGTCTCCCGCTTGCCATGACCCGCTGACCACCCTAAGTAGATAAAAATGAAAATGGCCGAGACAGCTGCAAGGCTCAAAAACAAACTGCCTGGTGGCTTTGCAGCCACAGGAGAATCTTTTATGTGGAAGGTTTCAGGAACAGCCCCACCTTCCCCATCCTTTCACACCCCACTAAAGCCTTCCTGAAAGTTTCAGCTTCTGTATCTGCTGGTCCCCAGGGAGGTCAGAACTCCTTTCTTAGGAATGGAGCCCAGGTATGAGCGCATGTATCAATGCCTCCCTGAGGGTGTGTGCCCAAAGCAAAAAGATGAGAGGAGGAGAAAGGGCCTCCAGGAAGAGGGGTCAGATTGGGCAGAGCACAGGAGGGGGGGGGAGCCAGAGCAAGGAGGGGTGCGTGATGAATCAGTCGGTTGAGCAAAGAGGGTACACGGGGCGGAGAAGGAAAGGAAACTGAGGACCTGGGCTTTGTTTAGAGGGCAGAAGGGAGTTCATTCTGTGAGGTAGAGGGGAGGGTATATTGGGGGCCCAGCCTGGAAGTGGGAGAACTGTTCCCATAACCCAGGGGGATGCTGCTGCCTTGAGTGAACACCTCCACATTTCTCAGTGCACTTCCTCCACACCCAGGGAGCTTTGCATATCTATTTGCAATCTCTGAGGACAAAAGCTTGTATTCCTCAGGGAAACTGAGACAACTAGTGGCAATACAACAGCCCCCCAATGATAGGAGTGACAGTGGGAGGGGCTTCTTCTATAGCTTTGCTTTATCCTGGGTGCTCTGTGGGGTTGGACTCATGTCCCCATGCTGTTCTGAATGACATTTTTTTTTACTGTTTCCCTAATTTGCCACTTTCCTTCTCTGGGTCTCAGTTTCCCCATCTGTGCAGTGGGGGTGAGGGTAGGAAGATAGGACTAGGGCTCCTGGGCTTGCTGGGTAGGAGGAGGAGAAGACACCACAGACAGCTCCAGTGTTGGGGAAGCCAGCGCTCAAGCCCGCTCCGCACCCCCGTTGTGCCTCTGCCATCTCCCCCACCCCACCATCACCACCCCATTTGGGTAGTGGTCTTTAAAGCCAGCCCCATAGCATCATCCTCTTGGCACAAAGCAGGCCTCTGGACTCAGCCGGGGCTGGAAGGGAATGAGCAATGGTCTGATTGTGGAGCCAGCCTCAGAGGCTGGAGGAGGCAACTGCGAGAGAAATCAGCTTGTGATGCTCCAATTACTGATCAGCTGGGACATAATTGCAGGGCTGCCATCCCAGCTGCTGGAGGTACCAGGCCTCCCTCTCATTAATCAACAATAATCCAGAATTACGACCCTTAATGATTTGCTAAGACACTTATGCACACGCACACACATGCTCTCACATGGACACAAGTAATTGATAATCAACCATGTAATTTGAGGCAATAATTCTGTCCCGGCCAGATGACAGGCTCCACCCTGCCAGCAGAACAGAGCCCAAATCACAGCCAACCCTTACCACGGGTGGCAGATTCTTTGAGGGAAGGAGTCTCTTCCTTTTCTCTAGTGTGGGTGTTAAGGAGACCTCCAGTTGTCTCCAGGCAGTAGGAGTACTGTGATTTTATGTTTCCTATTTTTACTTATCTACGTTTTCTAATTTCTGTACATTATCATTTGTAGCATTTAAAAACATCATTGCTGTTGTCATGGCTTATTCATGACCCTAAACCAATGGCCCCCAACTCTGGTAAACATTCAAATCGCCTAAAGAAATGGTTAAAATGTAGATTCCTGGGCCTCACCCAAGGAGACTAAAACTTAAAAAACTGGGTGTGGAGCCCAGGAATCCTCATATTTAATGTGTCCCAAGTGATTTGGATGTAGATGGTCCATAAAACACACCTAAAAACTAATACTCTAACCCAGTGGCTCTCAACCCTGGCTGCACATTAAAATCACCAGAGGAGCTTTTAGAAAATTCTGATGCCTGGGCTAGATCCCCAGAGATTTGGACTTAATTGATCTGGGGCACATGCTGGGCATCAGGATTTTTTTTTTTTTAAAGCACCTTACATCGTATCATTTCAGACAGGCTCAACTGGCATCTGCCTTCCCAACCTGCTCCTATTCTCTATCACTTTGGAACCTCTAGCGTCAGTTGTCTCAGACTTTAACATGCATACGAATCACTTGGGTATCTTTAAAGCACCTTACATCGTATCATTTCAGACAGGTTCAACTGGCATCTGCCTTCCCAACCTGTTCCTATTCTCTATCGCTTTGGAACCTCTAGCGTCAGTTGTCTCAGACTTTAACATGCATACGAATCACTTGGGTATCTGTTAAAATGCAACTTCTGTTTGGCGGGGTGGAGTGGTCTATACTCCTAAACACATTCCCAGGTGCTGCTGAGCTGGTCCTGAAGAAGTAAAATTTTCTCTTCCTTTGTTCAAGGCCCAAGCACATGTGGACTTTGGTGCACGAAAGTCCTGTGTACAGAGCTCTTCTTCTGGGACAGCCCCAGTGCTGGTGCTGGGTGTGCAAGGCAGAATCAGACCCG
This sequence comes from Galeopterus variegatus, assembly GCF_000696425.1. Lineage (NCBI taxonomy): Eukaryota > Metazoa > Chordata > Mammalia > Dermoptera > Cynocephalidae > Galeopterus > Galeopterus variegatus. The sequence continues at coordinate 731,390 of NW_007726251.1, forward strand.
GACTCAGCCTCTGAGAAGCTGACAATGTAGACATGATTCCCCAGTCTTGTTCAGGTGGTTGAGTGCCTGCAAGTCATGGGTTAGGTTCTTTTAGGTTCCTGAGAACAAGACCTGCTCAGGCTAACTGAGGTGATGGAGCCCCAGGAAGTAGGAAAAAGGGGTGCCTGCCCTTGAGGAGACAAGATAAGACAGATACCTGTGAAATCACTGTGAAGCCAGGCACAGAGCATGAAGGAGTCGTTGGGCAAGAAGGCCAGGCAAGACAAAACATGAGCATGTGTCTTGTGGTGGGGTGCTAGCAGGCTTCAGCAAGTCTCTGGAAATGAGGGCTTTCTGGGATTGGGCCAAGGGCATGGGAGAACTGGCAATGAGAAGGCCTGGGATGGCGGTTAGTCTCCCACATGGCCACAGGCATCTCCTCTGCCCACTCCAGTATGTGCTCGCTGCTCCACCCATCAAGAGGGGAAATCTGTTTCCTCTCCTGCTGATTCTGGACTGATGTAGTGATTTGCTTTGGCTAGTACAAGTGGTGGAAGTGACACTGTGCCAGTTCCAGGACCAGCCCCTAAAGAACCTGGCTGCTGCTTCTTCCATTCTCTTGGAAGCCAGCTGCCATGTAAGAAATCCAGCTATCCTGAAACCACCATACTGCCCACATGGAGAGGCCATGCTGAGGAGTGCTGGGGTACAAAGCCTGTAAATGAAGTCTTCCCAGCCTTTCCCTCCCAGTCCGGCCACCAGCTGAATGTAGTCAAGTGAGTGACTCCAGCTAACTCCATGTGGAGCAGAAGAAACACCCAGCTAAGCCCTGCCAAATTCCTGACTCCCCAAATCATGAGAAATTAGTTGCCGTTTTAATGCACTAATTTTTGAAGTCCATTGTTATGCAGCAATAGATAATTGAAACACTTGGGTTCTCATCTCAGTTCTGATACTTACAGATGAGACCAGAAACTTTGTCAGGCCTTGGTTTCCTGATCTGCAAAATGAGGGTTAAATGGAATTATGCATCTACAACCCTGTGCACAGGGCCTGGCACCTTGCCCATGCTCATGCCAAGATCAATGGTTATTAGCCAAACAGTGCCAAGGTTCCCACAACCTCTGTTCTGCCCTGACTGATTGATGGCCATTCAGACCATGTTGTCCCAGGTCCTCAGATAACAGCTACCATTCTCCTCTACCGGGAATGGCCTGTCAACATGGAATACCCTGGCTAAAAGCAGTGGCTTCTGAGCCAGGCCAGTATGGATGCAAACCTTTCTCTGCCAGTTTCCAGCTTTGTGACCTTAGGCAAGTTATTTAATGTCTCCGAGCCATGGTTTCTTCACCTGAAAAGAGAGAAAGTCTGCCAACCTCCTCCTCCAGGAAGCCTACCTTCATTACCCTCTCCTCACCACATTTCTCTAAACAGAGCTTTCTCATGGCCTGCTTATAAGACAGGTGCTAATTTTGGAACTTTAAGAAAAGGACTGAAATTAACTATATTGGTTGGAAAAGGGGCTTGGGGGACCCATGATTATACTTTTCTAATAATGATAGCTCCTCTTTATTGAGTCCAAAAAGTCTTCTGAGTGCTTTGCATGTGTTACCCCCAGAGCACACCTTTGAAGGAAGTACTATCATCAGCATCCCCACTGGGGGGTGGGAGGGTCCTCACCTTAGCAGTTGGATGGGGCTTGTAGTGGACACTGTAATTTGCTACTGAGTTGTATGTGTGTGCATGTGTGTGTGTACATTACTCCTTCTTCTTACATACCTTAAGGACTAGTAACACAATATGCAAGAGAAATACTTATAGAAATCACAACATTTGATTTCTTATCTAACTCAACCCACCTACCCTACCTTTGGATCTCCAGAACGAGATCCCTTCTCACCAACTTTGCCACCATCACCCTGGTCCCAGCCACCATCCTTTTCCTGCATCCTTCCAGTAGCCTGTTCCCCCTGCTCTCCCACCCTTGCCCCCGCTGAGTGATCCTGTTCAAACGCAGGACAGATGATGATGTCAACGTGCTTGAAACTCTGCAGTGTGCTCCTCTCACTCAGTAAACACCAGTGTCGTCCCAGTGGGTTGCACAGACCTTCAGCTTGCTTTGTGTGCATATGTGTGCATGTGCATGTGTGTGATAAAAGCCACTGGGAGTAAAAGTCTGTTGATTGTGGTGGTGGTGGTGGACATTAATAAAAAGTCATTGAGAACATATTTCCTATCCTCTTCAAGCCCTCAAAGCTCTACCAAGTGAGAAGGATTTGCCCAGGGGTCTGGGAGAGAACAGGGATCCAGGCATGCAAATGGTTCCCACCAGGCTGACACTGTGAAGCCAACTACTCCAATTAAGTCAAGGAGAAATATCCATGCATTGCCTGGAATGTGCAGTGTAGAAACTTGCAGAGTGGGCCATCATCGCATCATTCAAGGAGCACTTCCTGTTTGCGTGATCCTCCTGCGTCCACTCTGATGGGTTCTCATCAGAGGTTAGGGCTCCATCATTTCCCTGGAGCCAGGGTCTGCTGGGGTACCTGGTAGGCGAGAGAACCTGGGGAGATTGGCATGACAGGGTCCCTTCTGAATGAACCGAACAAATGACAATCCAAGTTCAAAGGGATGAGGTTGCCCTTGAGAAGAGATGTCTGTTGGCAGTGACTTTTAGCTGCCCTCATGTGACTGCACCTTGAGATCCACAGCCAGGGTCTCTGTCCTCTGGTTTGGGGGGACAGGGTAGAGAAGACTTCTGCATTACAGATGAGAAACCTGAAGCTCAAAGGGATTATGTAACCCTGCCCAAGATAACTACAAGTCCAAGACACCGGGATCTTTGTCCACTGCTGCATCCCCACGCGAAACAATTTCTGTGACTGAATGCACATGCACACAGACATTGGGGGTCTGGGCTTGAGCCCACGTCTTGTTGACTCTAAAACTAGTTGGCTCCCCAAACCTAATTTACCTGTCACTCATCTCACATCCCTCCCAAAGTCTGGCAGTGCCTGACACCTGGTGGATACTCTGTAAATACCGGGTCAATTGACCGGCAGCCACAGGCTTTGCTAACACGTCCCATCCCCCGCCCCCCACTAAGACCCCTGAGTGAACAGGCGGGACCTTTGCTCCCAGCCAGCAGGGGGCGCGCACATATTGTTTTCTGGTGGGCTTCTCACCAGCCTCCCCAGGCCCCCTTCACAATCCCCTCTCCTGATTAAGTGCCGTGTTAGAGGGAAAGTGCTCTACTTGAACCAGCCTGTTTAATGTCAGGAGGATTCAGACTGTGAGGTCTTCCCCAGCAGGCAGTCCTCTGGGATGTGGGGACCTCATATTTACTGAGCAGTTCCCACACGAGGCACCGTGCTAGGCACGTGACACACCTTATCTCATTAATCATTCAAGGTACTGACATTACCCATCTTACAAATAAGAATACTGAGGCTTGGGGCTCTTAAGAGGCTTGTCACCCCTACCCTCAAAGCGTCCCCTTCCCTGTCTCAGGTGGTGGGCATGTGCAGGGGCTGGATTGGAAGGAACACTTCTCAGAAGGAGTGGCTCCTGCCCCAGCTCTGCCCTGGTTCCTGCCTCCTCGTGGTTTGTCACTGTTCCCCAAAACTCTGGGCAGGCATCTTCAGCAGGCCCACCAGCTCCATGCTGTGCTACTGGGGTGCCCAGAGACGCTTCCTAATGGCGTCAATTCCCACTACCCAGCATACCTGGGGAGTCTCCTGGGGGTGACGTTGGTGGTGGGGAGGTGAGGGCCAGCCTGTGGGAGGAGAGAAGGCTTCACAGCATGTCACAGTAGGACCAGCTAGCTCAATCCCTCTGCCTTTTGACATGCAAGGAGACAAGCCAGACAAGGGAGGCCACTGGCCCAAGGTCACTGAGCTTGTAATGATAGAGCCAGGGCTGGAACCAACTTTTTGGATTTCCAGTCTTTCTTCAGGCTTTAACAGGTCATGGAATTGCCTCCTTCTCACCACCTGACTGTTACCACACCACTGCCATGGTCCAGGGCAAATCCTGCCCATGTTTTCTAGGCCCAGCCCCCAGCTCCCTTCCATGGAGCCTCTCCCTGCTGAGTTAGAATCATTTGCAGTTTTAACTAGCCTGTAGCACGGGCATGCTGCTCCTGGATAACTTGCCTCATCTCCCCAGCTGATCTTTGAAACAAGTGCCAAGGGGTAGAGCGGTGCAATGGATAGGGCACTGGGCCAGGTGCTCAGACACCTGGATTTGAACTGGGCCACTAACTTGCAACGTGACTCAGGGAGGTCACTGTACCTCTCTGGGTCTCAGTTTCCCCTCTGGTCTAGACTGGGGCTGTTGGGACTATCCATGGTGTCTGCTTTGGAGTGCAGTGAACAGGGCCTACCCCTGCCCCAGATTTAACTGTGGCAGTCTCACTTTTTTTCCTTTTTAAACACTTGGGCCTTGCGGGAGGAGGGGAGGTTTTGAGGCTGAGGAAAGTTTAAAAACCATTTTGAGGTCTTTTCACCTCTGATCTTGTCCTTTGTATCTCTCTCAGCCCCAGCAGCTAGGAGGAATAAGGCATCAGCTTTAAGTCTTGTCAATAAATATTTGGTAGACAGAATTGAGTGTCAGAGCCTTGAAGCAGGGCAGTGTGAACCTGCAGGCAGGAAAGGGGGGCCTGGAACAGGTTTCTAAGGTGAAGGTGGCCTTAAGAAGGTGGCTGAGACTGTCTTGAGTCTGCGGCTTCTGCTCCCCGCTCCTCCGGGTTCCCTCCCGGCTAGCCCCTGAAGTGAGCCACTGCCTCTCCCACACCCTGCTGTGGGTGCCACAATGTCCTTGCACAAACCCTGCCCCATCCCCTGCTGCCAGGGCCGCCCACGCAGCTGGGCGGACATGAGTCTGGCAGACACTGGTGTGGCTGAGCTCTCCTGGAACAAGGTTCGGAAGGGCCGTGTGGGGCTGGCATGGAGCAAAACTCTGTGGCCTGGTCAGCTGCCCAAAATCCAGATGGGCTGCCTGGCCCCAGGGCCCCTGAAGGCAGGCCTACCCGAGCTGCAGAAGTCTGCAGGGCTTCTCTGGGCACCCTCGGAGAGGACAAACTCTGTGTACTCCCGTCAAGTTACGGGCCCTGTTTTATGTTGTATGGGTATGTTAGTTCTGCTTACAAATCCTGGCTCCTCCTGGAGCTACAAATTACACTCTAGCCTTCATCCTGTAGCAGGGCTTCCATGCCCCAGGGTAATCAGGGACCACCCCGATGGTACGAGTGTGGCTGCCCACAATTAGAAAAGCCTGTGCACGCAATGTTTCACTCTGACCGGGGTAAGAAATGGCATGAGAAATAAAAAGGAGAACCATTGTTACAGCCCCAAGAAGTTCTGTCAGGACACTAACATAATGTTTGAATAAATTGTCATCGTCATCTTTGTCGTCATTCCAGCACCCACCCACCTCTGAACTGCTCTGAACTTTATTACCAATTGCCATGTTTTTTAGGCCATTCATTATAGTCATTCACACATTCACTGCAGAACATCTCAGCAGGAAAGTCTTTAATCTTTAAGAACCTACTACGTGCCAGGCACTGTTAGATATTTATAAAGTTTATTTCATTTAGTTATCACAACAACTCTGTGAAGTTGACCTGTTAGGATGCTTTTGGCTGCAAGTCACAGCAACCTTGTTTCTTCTGGATTGAGCCAGAGGTCCCTCATTGAATAATGAAGGAATTGATGATCTCAGGGAATGGTCACAGGTGGGTGGCTCCAGGGCAGGGTCATCCAGCTGCTAAACTGTGCCACCAGGACTAGGGGTCTTTTCACCTTTCCTTCCATTCTATCATCTTTAGTGTGCTGGTTTAGTTCTCTGAGTAGCTGTCTTCATCATAGCAAGATAGTTGCTGTGGCCCCAGCCATCACCCCAGACAGGACACCCTGCTGCAGAAGAACAATTGCTTCTCCCTCTCATGTTTTAAGATCAAGGAAATATTTCCTAGCACAACCTACTCTCCTAACATCTTATTGACCAGAACTGGGTCAAAGATTCGTCCCAAAATGAATCGCTGGCAAGGGGAGTGAGATACCAAGATTACTTTAGACTAATCAAGATTTCCCTCCCAAAGCATGTGGAGGAGGGGGGTGAACTCGTAAAGAAAAAATCCAGGGTAGGAGAAAGCAGGGGTGAATACTGGATAGTAATCAACGATGTCTGCCACACAGGTAATTGTTATCTCGGTTTTACAGATGGGAAAACTGAGGCTGAGATAAAGTAATGACTTAGAGGTACAGCAAGAGGCCCAGTTAGGATGTGAACCCAGAACCGTTTGACTCCAAAGCCCCAGCTCTTTCTACATAGGATGCGCCAGGCACTACTCTATCTCTACTTATGAGCATGATGTTCCAAATTCTTGCTGGGACAGGGAGGGTGTATCAT
>NW_007726251.1:738224-741140 GCF_000696425.1 Galeopterus variegatus
TCTATCTCTACTTATGAGCATGATGTTCCAAATTCTTGCTGGGACAGGGAGGGTGTATCATATATACACACTCACATATTATTTTACTGACAATAAAATTAAATTACAAAATTTCCATTCAGGTACATTTATTTAGGGCCTTCTACGTGACTTTGGGGATAGAATGGTAAGCTCTAGCTTGAACTTCAATGAGACCCCACAGATAACTACAATTCTTTGTGATATATGCAGATTACCATTGAAGCATAGAGCCGGGAAATGTGGGAGACCAGTTTCACAGGAAAGGTAAAAACCGAGCTGGGTTTTGAAGGATGCATAGAAGTTTGCTCAAAGAAGAAGAGGGGGGAAAACATTCTTTCTAGGCAGAGAAAAGAGCTCTAAAAGGCATGGGGCCTGAAAGTTCATATTGTGTTCAAGAAACCAAGAGAAATTTAATGTGGTCAAGAAAGTAATTAAGGAGGAGAAAGGGACAGAAAGGGGGTTGGAGGCAATTTCCCAGGGGCCTTGTGTTCTGAGCTAAGAAGTTTGTCTTGATCCTGTAAGGCGCCTGGAAGATTTTTTAAGCAGGGAAGTAAACTGATTATATTTGAATGACTTTGAAAACTTGGGACACCCTAATAAATCCAAATGAACTTGAGTGGGAAATGCAGAAAGGAGGACTTTGCTCAGACTCACATGCGCATGCTCAAGACATGTGGCTTCTGGCATAAGTTAAAAGAAGTCGAGAAAAAGAATGAGAAGGGGTTCTCCCCGAAGCATTGGCACCATGTCCAACTGTATTTGGAGCCAAAATACCTGTACAGGGATGTGTGGGACCTTCCAAGAGTTTGAGAAGACCCACTGTATTAGTCCGTTTTTGTGTTGCTAGAATAGAATACCTGAAACTTGGTAATTTATAAAGAACAGAGGTTTATTTGGCTCACGATTCAGGGACAGCTACATCTGGTGTGGATTTCAGGCTGCTTCTACTCATGGGGGAAAGTGACAGACCTCCGGGGGGTGTAAGATCACATGGCCAGAGAGGAAGGAAGAGAGAGAGAGAGGAGAGGTACCTGGGTCCTTTAAACAACCAGCTTTTGCAGGAACTAATAGATCAGAATTCACTCACTACCTGCCCCTGGGAAGCAATAATCCATTCATGAGGGATTCACCCCCATGACCCAAACAGCTCCCAACACTGCCACACTGGGGATCAGATTTTGACATGAGCTTTGGGGGGACAATACATCCAAACTCTATCACCCACAAAGATGATGAATAATTTGATTAATATATCCATACTGAACAAACACACTGAGATTATTATTAAAAGCTAGCATCCATTGAGTGCTTGCTATATTCTAAGCATGCTGCTAAGTACTCTAAATACTGTACCTTATTTAATTCTTACAGCAATCTTGTAAAGATGGTTTAGGCTAAATTATATGAAATTGCTAATATTGGATGTGTTTAACATATGAAAACAGATGAGGAAGGCTGGAGGTGTGGAAACTTGGCACAGGTCACAGAGTCTTATGAGTTAGGACTTGAACCCAGGTCTGTCTGATAAGGACTCTAGAGTCAGGCAATCCTGAGTTCAAACTTTGGCCACCACTTACTAGCTGTATGTATATCCTGAGACAAGTTACTTAACCTCTCTGAGTTCCAGTTTCTTCCTCTATACAATGGGGATAATAACTGAACCCACTTCATTAGGTACAGATTAGAAGAGAGGACACATTGAAACACTTAGCACAATGCCCAACACAAAAGAGGTGCCCACTGAATGTTAGCTGTGCCTGTCATTGTTGCTATTAATATGCCAAAACCTGGGCTGTTAAGTGCCTTCCCAACCTGCTGTGGGGGAGATGCTTTCTGGAGTCAGTGTGTCCCTGGATGGAAAGGAAAGAGATTTTACTGAAGGAACCATGACATTGCTACTGGTTAATAGTCTTCAAACTAACAGGACAAGGAGAGCTAGGCGCTGGGTCCTCTAATTCCCACCACCACAAGCCTCTGATAGTTCCCTCCTCTCCTAAGTTCTCTGGGTCCTCACGGCCACAAGAGATTGACCCAGGAGGAAGCAGCCCTTCCACTGCAGAGTGGCTGTCAGATCTGCCCTCACCCAGGGCAGCCTCCTATGGAGCTATTGCTACCTCCTTTACCAATGAATCAGCCTAAATGGAGTGTATTTCCAGGAAACATGAGCTGCCTTCACCTTCAAGAGCCACAACTCTCAGTGATGGGGCCTGCGAGTCCCTATTGCCCTCGAGCCCCAGTAGCTTTCTGTTTGTGTGTACAGCTCTTCTGATACATGTGTGCATGCAGCTTTGTGAGTGTTTTTGCACTGGCATGACCTGGGGGTTGGCACCACCCTTGGTAGCAGCAGCTCAAAGACACTTTTTGTCCATTACATTCCACGCCTGGGTGGGGTGTCTGCCTGCTGGGTGAGTTTTGACTCCCTGCACTTCTCCATCTATATCTTGGAGTGTTCTTTAGGCAGAAATTACAAGTGCTGCAAACTGGAGAATAAAGTTCAACCCCTGGCACCCAGCTGTTCTCAGCATATCTTCTGGAGACAGGGTGCTTCGGCTGACAGGCTGACATCATGGCAGCTGCAATAATGAAAGGCTGAAAGAGGTTGAGAACAGGCAGGCTTGCTAAACCACACCTTTGTTTCAGCAGTTTTGGATGCTCACAGATCTTTCCGGCGCTGTCTGCCCTTTTGCTTAGCTAGGCTCTTGCACAAGACCTGGCTGCCCTCAGCTCAGTCTCTCTGAAAAACATGTTCAGCCCCCTCCAGAGAAACTCAAAACACAGACACTCCTTATGCATTTTCCTGGAAACATTCTATAGCTCCAGCCTGGGAAAGCTTCCAAAAGTTTCCCGAACCAAAGATAATAATAATAAAAAAAAAAAAAAAAAAAAAAAAAAAAA
>NW_007726251.1:741937-753769 GCF_000696425.1 Galeopterus variegatus
AAAAAAAAAAAAAAAAAAAAAAAAAAAAAAAAAAAAAAAAAAGAGGTGAAGGAGGAGAGAAGCATGGGCAAACGCTCCTGTTGATTAATGCGCAAGGGAACAGACTTGGATTGTAGGAAAGGAAAAAGGAAGGGTTTTCCAGGTCAACTTAAACATTTCTGCTGCTTTCTTCAAAGGCAATTTCAAAATAGTTGGCCTTCCCAAAGCGATATTTTGGAATCTACCCACAGGGCAAAAAAACCTTATCCTTCCTTCCCCCATCTGGAAAGTTTTCACACAAGAGGCCTGCTCATTCCTGAACTCTGGCTTTAGAAAGACTTTCCCAACCTTCCAAGATTCCCTGCCCTCTCTCACTCTGCTGACCTGTAAGGAGCTATGTTTGCTCCGCCCCAAGCAGCTGCCTTCCAGCTGTGGAGCTATTATGAAACATTTAGGAATCCTCTGGCTGAAAAGGTAAATGAGGAATGCGTCCTAATGACAGCTGAAGGCTGGCTAAAATCTGTAAACAGAGAAGCCCAAGGAACAAATTCTTGACTTAGGGTTCCCTTTACAATCGTATTGTGCAGAAGAGCCAGCTGTTAACTTACAGAAAATGTTTTAAGTGATCTTACAGATAAAAGTGCTGGCCAGACTGACCCCCCCACCCCCAACCACCACACACACGCTGTGAAATGCAAGAAACGAAATTCAAATATATTTGTGACGATTCAAAAATATTTTCACGGCTGGCTGGCTAGCTCAGTTGGCTAGACTGTGACCTTATGACACCAAGCTCAAGGGTTCGGATCCCCTTACCAGCTAGTCACAAAGAAAAAACAAAAAACAAAAATATTTTCACTTACTCATGAGTTCTTATCTTTTTAATTAAAGCACAACATCTTGCTCAAAACAAGCCTTTGGAACAACGGAGGAAACAGAACCTTAATTTAGGAATTTTCCAACTGATCTTGACTATACCACTGGCAGGTTATAGTAGCTGGTTAGAAGCAGAAGATTGGGTGACAGTCTCCTAGGAGGTTCTCTGCCCTTCCAAAGATAGTGTTTTTGCTTGAGGATTCACATGGAGAGGGGGGCCTTAGAGACCAAGGAGGAGCCTTTAAGTACACAGGAGTTGGCCAGACAGGGTAGGACTGAGCAACTGGCTTTTCAGGCAGCTGAGATTCAGCAGCTGCCTTTAAGTACACAGGAGTTGGCCAGACAGGGTAGGACTGAGCAACTGGCTTTTCAGGCAGCTGAGATTCAGCAGCTGTCAGAACAACTGCCACCAAGCTCTCCTGGCTGAGGTTGCAGGGTGTGCCTCAGCATTCACTTCATCTTCTGGGACTGCATCATGGACACTCAGGCTAATGACAGTCCACCTCACTACCTGCTTCTGGAACAGCTGGCAGCAGCCGCCAGTCTACATGCTGTCTTATCCTAACCGTTTAATTTCCTGGCTCTTGAGATTCTGTACCTTTTCATCAGCATCACTGGCCATCCAGCCAGATAGCAACAATTAACCACCATGGGTATGCTTTGATCCAGTATCCAGGGTGAGGAACTCTATGTAGTCTTCCGTTAATTCCTCGTGTTGAAAGCAGATATGGAAGATTAGTAGGAGAGGTGGCTCCCAAGGAACCATTCGCTCAATAGTGAGTGTCCCTCTCCCTACTTCTTCCTGCTCCTGCTGTCCCACTTCGAGCACTCCCTACCACCCTCCTTTTAATACCTCCAGGGCCACCACTGCCACGGCCACCCCCTCACTGGCCTAACTACCCACTTCTTGGGCAGGTCTTTTCAGAGCACAGCCTAAGTGGTTGCCATGGAGAGCACCCCCCCCCCAGCAGTACCCCTTGGGGCTCTGAGACCTAGAAGGAAAGTACCAGGAAACCCCAAAACGTTCTCCCTCCTGAAAACAATGGCTTCCAGGGTCTGTGCCAGACACACTCGCAGCACCCGAAATAGACTCATTGTCCTCTTGCACAACATCCAGGAATTTGGTGAAACTCATCATTTTTCAGGTTACTGATAATGCAAGTTTGGAAACTGAAACAGGAAGGAACACAGGCTGAAAAAGCTTTTATCTAGCCCACAGCATTTCTCTCTCCAGATGCAAGATAGTTTTTTTTTTTTTCCCAGCAGTACTTTAGTGGGGTTAAAATTAGCTGGCAGCATTCTGGTCACATGCTAGACAACAAAACAAAAGGGAGTTGTTCCCTCAGCCGTTCCTGAACTGGCCCGCAACAGACCTTCCTAATCCGTGGATTTCTGGGAAGCTGGCTCTTCAAGCCCTGGTTTAGAGGGGCCACACCAAGGACTCCCCTCTGTTATCATCCCTGCTATAACAGGGCAGAACACAGACAATGTCAAGGCTGTTTGGAATCTCGATAACAGGGCAGAACACAGACAATGTCAAGGCTGTTTGGAATCTCGGGGCTTGCCTTGATCTGGGAAGGTAACGGGGCAGAACACAGACAATGTCAAGGCTGTTTGGAATCTCGGGGCTTGCCTTGATCTGGGAAGGCACGCAAGGGCCTACGATGGCTTTTACAAATCTTCTCACCGAAGCCAACACAGAAGCAAATATCACAAGGACATGGAGAGAGAGGAAGGGTAACATCTGAAATGTGAATATGGGCATCCTTGGACTTTTGGGGCAGTTGGCTGCTCTTAGCATGATAAAAACATAAAAATAATATATCTGAGCTATGGGTGGCAAGCACTTAAAATAGATTCTTTATCTCTGAACCCTGATGAGAGGGCAAGTCATGATCTGCTTTGTTCTTCCAGTTTAAAACTGTGACCAGAAGCCGTGGATTAAAAATACAGCCTCTGATTCACATACAGTCAGGAAACATGCCTTGTGCTCAGTACAGAAACATGTCCGTCAACCTGGTAAAGGAATCACCACCACAAAATATGCTTTTGGCTTGCCAAAGCTTAGCAGCTGCAAAAGCCAAAAACCCAGCTGCCTGGACTGTCTGGGGAAGGTTGGGGGAGGTGGGGGGTGATGGGGGACACGCTTTCTAAATTACTTTATTTCTGCCTCCAACTCCAGTTTAATTCTAAGCCGAAATCCATCTTGAAATGTCTCAAGGCCAACTGCTCCTAAAAATCGCATTTTAACAGTAACCCTTCAGCTCTGCACCTGCTGGCAAGGTGAAGCAGATGGCTTTTGTTGATTAATTTATTTATTTGGGAGGGGGTACTTTAGAATTAGGAAATCCTATCAAGACAGAGTGTGTCACCCTGGCCAGAACTGCCGTGACAATCATGAGCAAACACCCAGTGAGAGAGGTGAGTTCAAAGAAATTGCAGTTAAGTCCTAGGAACTTGGAGGCATTTTCATTCTCTGTCCTGTCCCCGTCTTCATGCCAGTCGCTCACTTAGGAAGAAATACCTTGTTTGGTTCAACATTCTGTGATATTCAAGGGTTTGTATGATCTATGTAGGGCCCACTTTGTCAAAAGGGCTTCACAAACCAAACAGGCCCCTGACTTGTATCTCATCCTGAAACCCTCATTATACACACAGACCCAAATAGAAATCTCCACTGCCTTCATGCCCAGTACGTAAAGTCCTCTTTAATTAACACACACCATTTTTCAGTGGACTGCCTCAAGGTGTTAAAAGTACATAAAAGTCTGAAAACTAAAACCCTGGATAAACAGTGTGCCGAAATATATTTAGCAGAAAATACTGAAAGCCACAGGAAAAATATGTTCCCTTCCTGGGATGTTAACGAAGGTTTAGGTTCAGGAAACCTTCAGGAAATAGTGAGCTGAAAGGAATACTGCTCACCTTTTTTACCCCCAATGTAAATAAATCACTAAACCTCTTTGGTTTCCATAGGCCTTGGCTGGAATGGAGGATTTCATTTTTTCCCCATTAAACAGGCCACCCGGAGAGTTGGCATTATAGACCTGAAAATATAACAAATCTGAATGTGCTATTTGGTTTCTGTACATTGAATCAGACTGTGTTTTAAATAGCAGCTTGTGGAAAATGGGGGGCCACTGATCCAGACTGGTGAACCCTCACACACAGTCGCCTGAAATCGCAGCATAAATGACATCTGTTTCACCTTGGATCACCCAGTGTCTTGTCTCGGGCAGGAACATACCCTCTATCGTTGCCCAGGGTGATGTCATGTTCATTCTAAAACCCAGCTGTAGGTACTGGGTTTCCTACACTGCAATAATGTACCTTCAGAAAGACACAGATTTCCTGTGGTCTCAGAGTAGGGAGGGCGAGAAAAAGGAAAGGACAGGCAGCCGCTCTCCTTAAGATGGATGCTGCATGATGTAAGTGGCTGGCTCAACTATCTGGCATCCTTGCAGTTTTAAGTTGCCAGCTAAATATTATTAAAAAGATAAAATACACGCAAACTGTGCAGAATGCAGGGCCGCTGTGTTTACATCCGGGTTTTGATGACTCAAAGACTTACACTTGTGCTTACTGAAAAGCTCTATTAAAAACACAGCTTTGTGCAAGCCCCCAGGGAGCAAGAAGAAAGGCGGGGGCGGCTCCTGGCTGGCACTTAAGGCCAGGGCAGTGCTTGGAGGTTAAGCTCCTCTCAGCTTCGGAACCAGAGCGCGGAGGGTTAACCCTCTTCCAGAACATTTATTTCCCCATCTCACTGACTAGGAGGAGGGGCGGGAGGGAGATCGCGCGAGCCTGCCGCGCTGAGAGGCTGCGGATCACAAGGCCATGCTGATAGCCTCCTGTCCCCATGGCAACTGCCACGGCATTTATCAGTTCCTTCTGCGCACAGGCACAGCAAATCTGCATTGCACATGGCAGGCTTCCAGCATTTCAAATGAAAGAGCACTTTGAACGGCTGCCAAGTTTGCAAGGAGCAGAACTGTCAGGGCTGCTTAGAGCTGGCAGTTTATACTGGGGAGGTTTTCGCTTCCCAGAATCCTCCGGGCCTGGCGAGCTGCCAAGTCCTTAGCGGAAGCTGAAAAGTAACTCGCTCCCCTCCCCCCGCTCACGCTCCCCCCTCCACGCCATTCACCGCAGTGCTCTCAAAATTTTCCACATGTCCTGTGTCACCAGTGCAGACTGTACAATGAAAACCAGAATGCCGGCTGCCCACGACCGGGCTTTTATTAGTAATGGGGGACAGAGAGGCAGGTTGCCATCAGACACTGACAGCCGGGCCACCAGGTCCCCGCTGTACCTGCCATAACCCCGTAACTACTGGGTGTGCACACGTGTGGTGTGTGTGCCTTTCAGCCTTAAAAATATATTAATGAAAATAGAAGCAGTTTCAGGACTGGAGACACCCTGAGCAGGGGTGGGAGTGGCGGATGGGGGTGGGTTTCGGTTGGACGGGTGGGGAATGGAGGTCTTGCAGGCGGCGTTGTTCAGATCCAGCCTTTCTAAGAGCTGTGGGGAAGAGGGTTGTTACTGAGAGCTGAGCCTAGTTCTGGAGCTTTCCTTCAATCTCTCAGATGTCACCTTGAAAACTCAGAGACCACCGACGGGGAGGGAGTTTGGAGATGGTTTTTAATGGGAAGTTTACCAGATAACTTCTGACCATCACACACAGCCCACAGCACAAGGGCTTCTACCGGCAGAATGTGGAAATTGGCATAGTGTTCACTGTGCAGATTTTTTTTTTTTTTTTAAAGAAAAGCTACACTGAGATCAAGGGCTCGGGCTTTATTTTCCAGCACAAATAGAACAAAAATTGTCTGCCGCTTAGGCGGTTGGATAGAGTTCAGGAAAACTATGTCTGGCATTAATTCCAAAGTGGAGGTTTTGGTTCAAGCGAGGCCCATTAATTTCAGTAAACTGTTTTCACTAGTCCAGACCCCGCTGTGCAAGGACTATTTATTACCTTTTGCTAACCTGATGTCTGCAGAGTTGTAAAGCAAAGGAAAAAACAAAAAAATCCAGGGTAGAGATATCTACATCTTGGATCAAACGGGTTTTGCACCTTCCCTTTGGGGGCCATGTTTTATGGGGAATTTTCTATCCCTGGCTTTTATTGGTGCCAATTAAAAAAAAATCATCTTGCAATGAATTAGGAAAAAAAAAATCCTGATGGAGAAAAATCTGGCGAGAGCAAATACCCATCTCCTGCCTCCTTCAGAAGGGCACCTCCCAGCCACAGGGATGTTTTGTGGGCCCGTCCCCAGCTTCCAGGCTGCGGGTCCAGTGCAAAGCCCTGACATGATTCACCCAGACGATCGGGTCTAAAATACACCAAGACAGTCAATTTTGGCATTTGTTCTCCCTTAGGAATTTTACTAGCTGCCTTAGCAAAGCACATAAATTGCTTTCCCCCTCCCTCCTTTTTTTCCATGCCTCCTCTCTTCATCCTCCCGCCCTCCCTCCCACCCTCCACACACCAGTCCATCTTGATGTCATTTCAAAGAGAAGGATGAAAAGAGGATATTTGTCAGGGAGTCCGGTTGGTGAGTGTGTCTTGCCAGCCCCCCCCCCCACACACACACTCACACACTCACCCTCTATCTGAGAATGTTAATCAGAATAAAAAGCCAGTCAGTCCTATTAAAGCATCAAACATGAAGTCCTAGAGGAGGGAGAATCTGAAGGTGGGGGTAGAGAGAGTGGGAGTGAAATATAATTCAGGCCTCTGCACTGACTTAGTAAAATAAAGGATGGGAGAGGCAGCGGTAGCCTCGATTTGGTCAGCTTGTCAAACGCCAAATTTATTGGTCTTCCTTTTTAGCTACCCCCTCCCCCCGACCTCGCCCCGCCCCAACACCGTTAAGTTTTGTGCGGTTCCCAAGTGTGATTAATCTCTGGCAGAGGCCAGAAGCAGGAGTAGGTTTCTTGGCTGCCCGTTCTGATAAACAATCTGTTCTTGGGAAGATTAGGTGAAGGGGTCTGAGGGGGTGTAATCCGAGGGTCTGGTGGGGGGGGGAGCAGGAGGGGAGGAGGGGGCGGCCGCAAAGCCAGCCCAGCAAATCCTAGTATTGGCCCGTGGTTGGGGGGTGGGTCAGGTTTCCTGCCCTTAAGTATGCGAGCAGACAGTGGGTCCTTTCTTGCTGCCAGATGACAACGTCCAGGGAGCGTCTGAATGACACCGAGGGCTTGGGGAGGGGAGGAGAGTGGAGCCCGCGCGCCCCGACGCTTCCGACCCACTTCGAACGCTCTGGGCGTTGCAGACCAAGGGCACGTGTGCACAGAGACTGCTGGCCCCGAGGGGAAACCGAGGCGCCGCGGGGAAGGCTGGGTGGGGGCGGTGGTGGTAAGAAGTATTGTAAAGCGGGAACAGGGAAAGTCAGGGGCCGTTCGAAACCAAAGGAGACACTGTTTGGCGGCGTCGGAGGTCGCTGGGATCGAAACTCCCTAGGCAAGAAAGCTGGCTGTGGACTTTGCAGTGGGTTTATTGTGTGGGCAACCAGACAGCAGCAATATGAAAAAGTGGGTGGGGGAGAGATGGCAGTAAAGGGAAATCAGTACCTAGAAGGCTGCGCTTGGCTGGGAAATGCCACCAAGGAGAGCAGTGGTACCAAATAAAAGATGAATAATGGGCCACTTTTTGGAAAAGGAATGTAAAAATATGAATAAAGGCGAGAAGCCCCGCTTCTTCTCAGTCTGAAAAGGAAATCCATTTTTCACCTCCTGCCTCTCATCCCCACTCCAACTCACACACACACACCCAAACACACGCACACACAGCTCTTGTCTGCCCTGCATCCAAGAGGCCTCGGCCAGGCTCGCTTTCCTTTGGATTTAATTACATGAAAATGCTGAACAAAAACCTGTAATTACACCCTTAGTCCTTGCCACTCAGGCCCAGCACACTTCCTGCCTAGTTTTGTTTTTTAAAGAAGAGGTCATTGCCTCTTTTCTTTCCAAATTGGCCAAAACAAAAAAGTAAAAGCCCCAAATAAATCCAACCACTCTCAGCTTCACTACCACCACCAGGGATTTGAGGAGGGGAAATCCTTGTCTCTCCAGGAGAGATGAGAAGAAAACAGCCTAACCTTGCTATTGTTTTGTTCCAGCACTGCTTATCTATTGTCAGCACAGAAGAACAGAGATGCTAGGCTGGCCACCCCAGGAGGAAACCCTCCAAGGGCAAGATGAAGAGAGTGGTCAGTGCTTAACTTCAGGCCCTGCTTTCCACCTTTTTTACCTAGAAGGGCTTAGTGCTAGAAAGATATTCGTGACAGTGGCTCTCCTTTCTACCGCCCGCCCTAGGTATTAACATACAGAATTTCACAGTAAGCCCCCGAAGTTGAGAGAACAGGTTTTAATATCAGCATTTGACAGGTGAGGAAACGGAGGCCCAGAGAGAATAAACAGATGTTGTTCTCATCATGTGGCTGGTAAGAGTGTTGAGCACACACGCTGCCTCTCATGACTTTTGGGCTAATACATCAGGAAACTAGGACACCTAGGAGGAGATGGAAGCTTCTAGATTCTGGGTTGGAGCCAGTCTGGCTTAATTTATCCTTAGATCCCCAGCACTGAGATAGAAAGTGTTCTCTAAATAAATAGTTGAATCAGTGAATGAATGGCAAATGGAAGGGACAAGTTAAAATAAAGAGTTGGGGAATGGAAGCCCACCAGGAAATCTGGGAGCCAGGTATCAGCTTTGAAATAAAATGTAACAAATGAAAACAACTTCACACCCACCAGGGACCCATCAAGCTTAGATCCTCTGGGTCTGGCCAGAGAGGGAGTTCAGGTTAAAGCATGGTAGTCCTCTAGATGGGTCAGGGTTGGAGGGCCACCTTGTTCTCTGGCTTTCTAGCTCCAGTGATGGCAGGTTTGATTGTCAGGGCTATATACCTCTCCTAGGACAGAAGTCCTTTGAGGGCAGCAGCCTGCCATTGTCATCAAGTGGCCCCAGCCCAAGGACAACACGATACATATTGGGTGGGTGTCCACACAGTGAGTATGACCTGAATTAGATGAGAACAAGGGGTTGTTATTTGTGTAATAAGATTTTTGGGTCTGGAAAGAGGCTTTTTCCACCATAAAATGCACCCTCTTTCATTTTCCTCCTTCCCCTTCATCATTCAGCCTGAGGTCTTCCTCAGGTATGTACATTTAAAATGCAGCTGTCCTTGGTAAGAGGACAGTAAGTTCCTAACTACTTCAGTGAATTCCAGAGCTTCAGAATTTCCTCTATCCCCTCTACCTAGGATCAAAGCATAGAAAACCCAGGAAGAGACAGAAAGGTCTCAGGGGATGCCAGGGCAGCATGACTATCCTACTTTGCTTATGCATGACCTTGTCTCTACTGGGACAGTTTAAACTGTAACTCCTGTGAATAGAGGGATTTTACTTTCTTGCAGTTTCTTAGAAGCATCTGATACCCCCAAAATGTTAGCAACCGGTGGAGTGAAGGAAGGAATGCCAGGCTTACAGCCAGAGAACCTGGCTTCCAGTAATTCAGGACCACCTCTGGACCTGCTTTCCTCACCTATACAGGAGGCTGATGAAAGTAACACCTACCTCACAGGGTTGGAGTGGAGATTAGTGAGATAATGTCTGGGAGCGCACTTCAGAGCCCTAGACAAATGTTGGTCATTATATTAATAATCTCTTACATTTTGTTAAGCATGTTATAATATTGTGCCTTCCACACACATCAGTGAGGCAGGCAAAGGAGGCAGTGTAATTATTCCCATTTTATAGATGAAATCGAAGTTGGAGTGATTTGCTCAACATCACAGAACTATTCAGGGTCAGCCAAATCCAAGTTGAACAACATATTGTGAGTATGTACCCAATGCATTAGCGCCCTCCCTTCCTCTCACTCTCCTGAGGTTCGGGTTCAACTAGCCAGCTCAGACAAGTCAAAATATTTTAAGGTCCTGGCCCATCCACCCCAACCAGGGATAGCACGGATGGCTGCCTGGCTGTACCAGACTTGACCCAGGGATGGCGAGGCCGCAGGGAGGAGCTTCCCGCCCTGAGGCCCCGCCTTCCGGCAGCCCCGGCAGGAAAGCGCCGGCGGCAACGGGTCTCCGAAGCCGAATGGTGGAAATCCCCAGCTCGGTGCAGGGGGGTGGGAACCGGCTGGCACTCCTGCTCCCTGCTGAGGCCCAGGCGCCCGGGCGCGCGCGGGGTTGGGTGGAGGGTCCGGGAGTATGCGCACCTGTGGCCCTGTCGGCCACCCCGCCAGGCTCTCTGCTTACTCTCGCAGTCCAAAGAGGCTTCCTTCCTCGCCATCTCCCTCCTTGGGGTGTGGGTATTTGTTTTAACCCAACCGGGTCAGTGAATAGCACCCTTGTCTGGTGCTTTCCTCTTTTTTCCCTCTAGGCCTGGTCCTTGAGCGGCTCATTCCAGGATTCCTTTATTTTTGGATCTCAAAAAACACACCAGCTTTTGCCGAGGACAGCGCTGGGCTCCCCCGGTGCCCTGGCACGCTGGCAAGGAGAGGAAGCCGGGAGGAGGCAGGAACCAGACGCGACTCCCCCAGCCGTTCTTTCTCTCCCCGTTCCCCGCCCCTCCAGGAAGAAAGCAGTCAGAGATCTGATCGCTTGCTGCAGCCACTGTGCCAGCACCAACCACTACGCCTGCCCTCCTTTTCCTCCCACCCATTTTGCACAGTGCGCCCGGCCGCCCGCGCGCCCCAGGCTGGGCAGGTCCTGGCGGGCGGCGCAGGCTCCCTCCGCGGGGCTTCTCAGCGAATCGCGTTGTTCTAGGACTTCACGCTGGAGTGGCTCTTGCGTAACCCTATGCCCTGGCCTAAGTTAATACTTTTTTTTTTTTTTTTTAATATCAGGATTAATCCTTATGGAAAGGCAAATACTTCCGCCACGGAACCAGCCTGGGGAGTCAATGTGTAAATCACCTCGCTGTCTCGATTCCCCTCCCTCCACAGCCCCTTTGCGCGTTTCTGCAGGCCCAGAGCTCAGGCCGCACCCCTGGGGTTCCTGGCACGCGAGGGTCCGGGGCCTGGCAGAGCCAAAGGACGGCCCAAACCAGGCGTTTGTTTTCACCTACTCCGAGGCGGCTCTTGCAGGCCGAAGAACCGGGTCCTGCTTACCGCGGTGCTGAGTGTTACCAAAAAAGGCCTTTCTCTTGCCAAAGCGCTTGGCGGCGCGCGCTGCAGCGGGGTGACGCGAGGTTCAGCCGGGGCCTCCTCCTCGAAGGCTGAGCCAGTCGGCTGCAGGGATGCCAGGCCAAGAGCACCCCCGGCCCGTCTCTGCCTCAGAACGGCAGCGGGGGCAGGGACGGGAGGGAGACTGCGGAGAGCTTCGAAGTGCGTAGGTGCCTTGCGACTTTCTCACCCCTAATGTTGGGCTGTGGCGCTCCAGAAAGGCTAAGTGGAAAGTTGACCTTTTGCTCCAGTTTAGAGTGCAGCAGAAGGTATCTGAGGGTACCAGCTCGGATAGCAAGCTGTGGGGAGACAGTGGCAGTAGGAACTTTGGGAAGGCAGTGTGGGCGTTTCGTGCCCGGCTCTGCTAGTCTCTCAGACTCTCTTCCCCCGACTCCCCTTCCCCAGAGTTCCCTACACCTGGTGTCTTAAGTTGAGCGCACCCTCCCCCCCCCCTCAGTTTCTTCCCACCCACTGTGGTCACAGTATTTTCCCATGAGGTTTTTCTTCGGGGGAAAATCACACTCCAAAATACTGGAGTTTTTGCCTCTCACAATCTCTGACACATCCCCAAACAGGGCTCAAACGGTTAAGGAGCAATTTATCAACATAAACGATAGCCATTCTTTAAGGGGGGGAGGATATGGAGAGAGTTGTGCTTTTTAAATAAAAGAATTATGAGAGTGTACTGGAAGTCTGTTTAAATGCAGGTTGATTTCTAACTCAGTGTATCTTAAGACACCCTGGCATGTATGTGTGTGTGTGTGTGTGTGTATATATATATATATATATATATATATATATATATCTTCTGC
>NW_007726251.1:753902-770326 GCF_000696425.1 Galeopterus variegatus
CAGCAGATATATATATATATATATATATATATATCTCCTTTAGGAACAGTGAAGACAGAGACAGACAGGGAGATGGAGACATGTGTGTGTGCATACCAAACATAACACTGTGACATAGAATCCAACGTGCTTTCTTTAGCAGCCTGGCTAGAGGGTTGTGGCTAAGTTGCTATTTCCCCAGTATTTTTGGTTTAATAAAAGGAAGGGCTGAATAAATATTAATGCAAAGAAATGGGTTAACCAGCCAAGCCAGAACTAAGGAGCCCAGGCCAGCATCAGGGATGTCAAGCCATCTCCCAGCCCTATGTTTTGACTCACTTCAGGGTAGCTGTGGTGTGGGGAGGGCTGAAGTCTGGGAGGGTGAGGCAATGCTCCCGGAGCAAAGAACTAAGGAGCCCAGGCCAGCATCAGGGATGTCAAGCCATCTCCCAGCCCTATGTTTTGACTCACTCCAGGGTAGCTGTGGTGTGGGGAGGGCTGAAGTCTGGGAGGGTGAGGCAATGCTCCCGGAGCAGCTCTTTGCAGAGGAATCACTGCACCGAGCCAGCCAGCCGGCCAGGGAAAGTTTATTATTGCTCTGGAGTGCACAGTGAGCTCACTGTTTTGCAAAAACAGAAATCTGGCTGCTTTGAGATGAAAGAGGGGCTCCCTAGGGCTCTTCCTTCCCCCTTTCTCCCTATTCTTAAAAACTAACCCCCATTTCCTTTCACTTGGGGCCTCAGAATGAGTGGGAGATTGGGGTGCTAGGGAGTGTTGGATAGAGAAATAGGATCTGGAGGTCAAGTGTCAAAATAAAAATAAGTATTTCTTGATTCAACTGAACTTTATTACAATTAGTAGTGATAAGAATAATGATCCTTACATTTTATGCAGTTTACAAAGTACTTTGACATGTTAACCAGCAATAGTACCAATATTAATATCAATACTAATAATAACCAACACTTACTGATGGTTTTCTGTGAGTCTGACACTATGCTCTACATACTGTATGGTGTATTTATGTTAAAGTCTGTGGCAGTGGCAGATCCACAACTTCTGTATATAGAACTCAGTGGCACAATCAGTTTGGAAGGGGAGGCTGGGTATTGTTTATGAAGGTATATTTGCATAACACTTTACATAAGATTGCATATAACAAAGTATGGGGGGGCCTAATGGAAATTTTGAGCACCCCAAACCACCTCTGGGAGCCTAAACTTGTCAAAGCCACCTCTCAAATCAGAGTTACTGGATTCAGATTCCAGCTCCATCTCTTAAGGCTGTGAGAGAGTTATTTAACTTCTTTACTTTTCTCATCTGTAAAATGGAGTTAATAGAATCTACCTTGTAGATAATATTAAGGGCTTAATAATACAGATAATATACTCAATAATGTAGATAATATTGAGGGTGATGCAAGCAAACCACCTCGGACAGTGTCTGGCTCACAGTCTTAGTAAGAGCTACCTCCTATTATGACAAGAAACAAATTGAAATCTCAAACAACTCTAAGTTGGGAGCTATTATTCCATTTTAGAGATGGAAGACAGTTTTGTAAGTAACCAGCTCAGAGTTGCAAAGCCTGTAGGTGACAGGAGAGGAAATTCCAACATTGTGGGCCAGCCTCCAGAACCTGAAATCTCAGTATATTGCCTCCCTTCCTCCAGTCTTCCCTGGAATTATTCCAATTTTCATGAAATAAAAAAAGTAGACCCCCCAAATTAGAAGAATCGGTTGAAATACCCAACTAGAGCTATGATCAACACATCTGTCTGCAATACACAGTAATGATGAGCAGTGATCTTGTAAGGGAAAGAAATCATGGCCTTGCTCAGCCTTCTGGGGCACTATGGAATGAAATCACATTATGTGAGAAAGAACTTTGAAAACTGCGGCTGTGCTTTACAGAAGTACATGAGTATTATTAAATGCTGTACCCATCCTCTTTTATCAAACCCAGAAAAACCACTCACCTGTTTGGCCTCTCCAGCACCTCCCCCTCCCTGCCCTCAACTGCAGCTGTGCGCAGCCAGTTGACTGTTTTCCTGAAAGGCCTCCGGGTGCTCATATCTTCTTTAGACGTTCAGCCAGAATTTTTGGAGTGCGGCTGGTGGGAGGCAGGGGTAGTTCACCCTGCATTCATTTAGCTCCGACCAGGGCACAAAAACAGATCGAAAGGCAATTTCTGGAAGAATGGGAAACAGCTAATTTTGCAGGTGCTTCGGCATCAGTGGTGGCAATGAACGTAACATCCATGCGGGGGGTGGGGGAAGGAAGGTGAGGTTTGATCGCAGAAGAAATGGGTAACACCTTATATGAAATTCACAATGAAAAATCCCTAAACAGGACATTTAAATTCACTGCCGGGGGTGGGGCGCAGGGCTCGGAAACGACGCTTGTGGTTCTTAAATGCGTTTTTACTTGGGAAAGGCAGGCAGAGAAAGGAAAGGTCATCGTCTGTTTAATTTCCATCCCCCGCCCTGGACTTCCAGCCTTAGCTCGCCGGGCCTCAGCTGTTGTACACACACGGTGAGGGGGGAGGGGAGGGCGGAGGCGCGGAGGAGGGGCCGACTGGGAGGAATCTGGGCGTCCTGCCGCGCATGCGCCTTTCCGGAGCAACAAGTGGGCTCTACAGACAGAGGAAGTGTAAGGCGGGGCGGGGGGGGGAACTGGTGCAGAGCATGGCGGTGACGTCAGCGCTCCGCCCGGGCGGCATCCCGCGCGGCCAAGCCGGGAACAGCGCGAGCCGCAGCCCGAGCAGGAGCGCCGAGACGCGCCTCCGGAACGTAGAGTAACAATCACAACCCCACATTCCGGGCGAGCGCGAGCGGGAAGGGATGCGACCCGGGCCGAGGCGCCGCGCGAGCGCCCTGCAGCCAACGTGAGCGCCGCCAGCTGCGGCGGCCCGGGCGCGGGCCAGGCCTGGGGGCGGCGGGAGCCTGCGTGCGTGCGCTCCTCTCCTCTGCTCTCGTGCGTCCTGGAAGCGGCGGCCGCGGCGGCTCCCTCCGGCGTGCACACCTAGCCGCCACCAGCTGAACGGCCGTCGTTGCGGAGAGGAGAAGCTCCTCTCTCGGCTGCCACCCCCTCCCCCGGCCCTCCCGAGAAGCAGCGGCTTCAGCAAGATTGGACCTGGGCACCGGGTGGCACTGAACCCTCTAAGTCCTCGCCCCAGGGAGCCCGGCGGGGAGAGGACGCAGCTCGTAGGGGGCCCCCAGGGGAAAGGAAGAGACAGCTCCTTTCCAGCTTCCACGCACCAGTCACTCCGGGGAGGGGGCCAAGAGGCAACGACAGCCAGGACCCGGCACCCTCGCCCCCTCCCCCCGGTCCGGGAGCTTCCAGCCCGGGTCCGTGGCACCAGGAAGAAGGCGCCTGAGCTTCTCTCCCGACGAGACAGCCGCAGTAGGAGGTGGGGGCGAGGAGCGGGCTGAACTCGTGGAGCCCCCGCGGAGAGGCGCTGCGCCGGCGGTGGAGACTCGCGCTCCCTCCAGCCCCTGGGGCAGAACTTTCTCGCCCCCCCTTCTCCCTCCCCCGCAGCCGGACACCCTCCCCAGCCGGCCAGTCCTCCCGGAGGAGAAGGCGCCGCGGAGAGTGCCCGGGCGGGGGCCTACCTTCCCCAGGGCCGGCATCATGTCGGCGGCGCAGGTGTCCTCGTCCCGGAGACAATCTTGCTACCTGTGCGACCTGCCCCGCATGCCCTGGGCCATGATCTGGGACTTCTCGGAACCCGTATGCCGCGGTTGCGTCAACTACGAGGGCGCCGATCGCATCGAGTTCGTGATCGAGACCGCGCGCCAGCTGAAGCGGGCACATGGCTGCTTTCAGGACGGCCGCTCCCCCGGGCCGCCGCCGCCCGTCGGGGTCAAGACAGTGGCCCTGTCGGCTAAGGAAGCGGCGGCGGCGGCGGCGGCAGCGGCCGCCGCACAGCAGCAGCAACAGCAGCAGCAGCAGCAGCAGCAGCAACAGCAGCTCAACCACGTTGACGGTTCCAGCAAGCCTGCGGTGCTGGCGGCCCCGTCCGGCCTGGAGCGCTACGGCCTGAGCGCAGCCGCCGCCGCAGCCGCTGCAGCCGCCGCTGCCGTGGAACAGCGCAGCCGCTTCGAGTACCCGCCACCGCCGGTGAGCCTGGGAAGCAGCAGCCACGCCGCGCGGCTGCCCAACGGCCTGGGGGGCCCAAATGGCTTTCCCAAGCCAACACCGGAGGAGGGACCCCCGGAGCTGAACCGTCAGAGCCCCAACTCGTCTTCAGCGGCGGCGTCGGTGGCCTCTCGGCGTGGGACGCACGGTGGGCTGGTGACTGGGCTGCCCAACCCGGGGGGTGGCGGAGGACCCCAGCTCACAGTGCCCCCCAACCTGCTGCCGCAGACGCTGCTTAACGGCCCAGCCAGCGCCGCGGTACTGCCCCCACCTCCGCCCCACGGGCTGAGCAGCCGTGGGCCCCCGACGCCCGCGCCCCCAGGAGCTCCCGGGGGCCCCGCTTGTCTCGGGGGCGCCCCGGGTGTATCGGCCGCGTCGTCCTCGGCGTCGTCTTCGACCTCGTCGTCTGTGGCAGAGGTGGGCGTGGGTGCTGGTGGCAAGAGGCCCGGCTCGGTGTCGAGCACGGACCAGGAGCGCGAGCTGAAGGAGAAGCAGCGCAACGCCGAGGCCCTGGCGGAGCTGAGCGAAAGCCTGCGCAACCGCGCCGAGGAGTGGGCCAACAAGCCCAAGATGGTCCGCGACACGCTGCTCACGTTGGCTGGCTGCACGCCCTACGAGGTGCGTTTCAAGAAGGACCACTCGCTGCTGGGCCGCGTCTTCGCTTTCGACGCCGTCTCTAAGCCCGGCATGGACTACGAGCTGAAGCTGTTCATCGAATATCCCACGGGCTCGGGCAACGTGTACTCCAGCGCGTCTGGTGTCGCCAAGCAGATGTACCAGGACTGCATGAAGGACTTCGGCCGGGGCCTCTCCTCCGGCTTCAAGTACCTGGAGTACGAAAAGAAGCACGGCTCTGGGGACTGGCGCCTGCTTGGGGACCTGCTGCCCGAGGCCGTGCGCTTCTTCAAGGAGGGCGTGCCCGGCGCGGATATGCTGCCCCAGCCCTACCTGGACGCCAGCTGCCCCATGCTGCCCACGGCGCTGGTGAGTCTAAGCCGCGCCCCTAGCGCACCCCCGGGCACTGGGGCCTTGCCGCCCGCCGCGCCCCCGGGCCGGGGTGCAGCCGCCAGCCTGCGCAAGAGGAAGGCATCCCCCGAGCCCCCTGACTCAGCCGAGGGCGCTCTGAAGCTGGGCGAGGAACAGCAGAGGCAGCAGTGGATGGCGAACCAGAGCGAGGCGCTGAAGCTTACCATGTCGGCCGGGGGCTTTGCGGCGCCGGGGCACGCGGCAGGAGGTCCTCCACCGCCGCCCCCACCCCTGGGACCCCATTCCAACCGGACCACACCGCCCGAGTCAGCTCCCCAGAACGGCCCGTCCCCCATGGCCGCCCTCATGTCAGTGGCAGACACTCTGGGCACGGCGCACTCCCCAAAGGACGGCAGTTCTGTGCACTCTACCACTGCGTCCGCGCGGCGCAACAGCAGCAGCCCGGTGTCGCCGGCCTCCGTGCCGGGGCAGCGCCGGTTGGCATCACGTAACGGGGACCTGAATTTACAGGTGGCGCCCCCGCCGCCTAACGCCCACCCGGGCATGGACCAAGTGCACCCCCAAAACATTCCGGATTCCCCCATGGCCAACAGCGGACCCCTCTGCTGTACCATTTGCCACGAACGTTTGGAGGACACGCATTTCGTTCAGTGCCCATCCGTCCCCAGCCACAAATTCTGCTTCCCTTGCTCTAGAGAGAGTATTAAGGCCCAGGGGGCCACCGGCGAGGTGTATTGCCCCAGCGGAGAGAAATGCCCCCTAGTCGGGTCGAATGTACCTTGGGCCTTCATGCAGGGCGAAATCGCGACTATCTTAGCTGGGGATGTTAAAGTGAAAAAGGAGAGAGACCCTTGAACCACAGGGCAGCCACCTCTTTTGCCCTAGACCAGCTCCCCTCCAATCCAGAGGGCCCCTCCCCCACCCACCTGGACCTTCCCTTCCCTCACCCCCATGATGTAGAATTGTGAATATAACAAACTGCAAAAAGTTAGTCTTATGTATAGACATTATTTTCGTGGTATGTTTCTATATTTTGAAACAAAGGTATGTAACTTCTTCATTTGAAGGATAAGCTGGTTTGTGTTAAGCGGTATAATATTGGTTGGGTCATTTGCATCATATTCGTTAGCATTTATTTGGTGGCAGAATGTTTGCCTAGGTACAGAATAGCCCTTAGCAACGACTGCTGCTGGTGTGTACTTTTGTAAATGTTATGCACCCTCTGAAAGGAAAAACACAAAAGAAAAAGACTTTTTTTTTTTTTGCCAAGGCCAGTGTTGCTGCCTAAAAAAAAAAAATGATGCTATAAAATGGTGAAAGCTTCTTTCTAAACAGCCCCAAGTGTTGAAGTCTTCACTTAATTTTGTTCTGTTTTGTTTTCCTGTTTTGTTTGCAAAATGGTAAGGGGGGTGTTGGGGGGGAATGATGCTATAAAATGGTGAAAGCTTCTTTCTAAACAGCCCCAAGTGTTGAAGTCTTCACTTTATTTTGTTCTGTTTTGTTTTCCTGTTTTGTTTGCAAAATGGTAAGGGGGGTGTTGGGGGGGACGGGGTGTTTTTCGTTGCAAGTTGGTGAGGGGAAAATGTTTTGGTTTGTTTCTACTGACCTGAATGTGTTGGCTCTTCACGTGTTGTTTTGTTTTTGCTTTATTGATGCACGGATGCTTTTGAACAGTAGAGCGAAATGCTAGCCATGGAGAATCTGCTCTGTTTGTCCTTTATACATTTCTGTAGTTAACAGAACACTGTAATGTGCCTTGGAGCTTAGTAACTTGTAATAAATTCAATTGATATTAATTCTGCCCCGAGTCAGCAAGTTTGTCTTTCTAGGGCTAAGACCACACGACTCCAATGTAGGGGACACCTTCCCTACCTCCCAGTAAAACACAAATGTTAGTGCCTTGCAAACCCTCAGAGCTGGCATGTGAGGAAGGCCCTGTGCTGCCTGGCTGCCCCTCCCCCTCAGTACCAGGCTATTTACATTCACCTCTTGGGGAGGCTACAGTTGCTGACTAAGCGATTTCTGTTTACTCTTCAGCATGTCTTATTTCACCACCCCTTCCCCCACATGCAGGGCGCAGCTGGAAATGGGACTGTCAGAAATGATCTTTGGTCCCTTACCCTGTGGCCATTGAGTATAGGCTGTTACTCAATGCAGCTGTGACTTGAAATTCTAGAAAAAAGCTAGGGTGCTTTGCCTCTTCAGTATGGCAGAAATCACTGTTACTGCACATTTAACACAAGAATGCCACAGAGCTGGGAGCTGTCAGTGGGTGTGGCAAGGAGTGTGTGCATGTCCTTAGGATAGTCTCCAGCAGATTCCAGCTGATGTGGTGCAAAAGTAGTTTTCACCTCATTACACGTTTTTCTCTTTCCTCTCTTTTTAATAAGTATTTTTAAAGGCAGAACATGGTTGATCAGAGAGGGTTTTGGGGATGGGGAAGGGGGGAGAACCCAAACAAAGTTGCTGAAGCAAAGGTTGATTACGTCGCCAAATCAAATCCGTTCTCACTGGTGAAGAAATGCAGTTCATCTAATCAACTTTTTGGCAGCATGTGTGGGGTGCAGAGGGATGAGGAAGAGGACGGGGGACTGTCCCCTTTAGAGCTCCGAGCCCCCTGGGCTGAGACTAGACTGGAGTCCCTCTGCCCCCCAGAGCTAGGGGAAGACAAACAAACTCGGTGTGAACCTTGTACCTTCCTGGGAGGCAAATAGCAGAAGAGTAGAAAACAGGAGAGAGGAAGCAAAACAAAGCCTGGTGATCCTATCTGAACTTCATTCCTGGCCACGCCCCATTCCTGGGAGGGTCGAGCTGGGCCGGACAGTCCCCACTGTGGCTGGGGGAATATGTGAAGAAACTCCGCGCCCCTACTCCAGCGTAGGGAGGTGGGTATGGGTGCAGGCACGTTTGGGAAAAGACAAATCACCGGTTAGCCCAAAACACCGGTGTGGAGGTTGGGTTGGTGTTGGGACTTGCTGTTAATAACACCCTTTTAGTTTCTCTTCCAGCTTTACCACTACCATCACTGAAGTGGTGGAAACCAGGACTGTGTGTGTGTGTGTTTGGGGGTGGGGATAAGTGGTAATATTGATGGATCTGGTGCAGCCTCTTAATCCTGGTACATGGGAGGTGCCTGTCTCACCTCTTTAAGAATCTCCCTACATATAAATAGATATTCCTGTCAGCTTCCTGCAAATGTGTCCTTCCATTTTCATCTGCTGCCAAGTGTTGTATTGGTGCTTATGAGTCATGAAACCCATTTTCATTCTCAGGGGTAATTAACTTGGAGTGAGAATGCATGGCAGACTGTAGGTAGAGTTAATTCTAAAACCCATTCTTGCCTGGCTACCAATCACACATTTCACTTTAAGGTCTGGGTTGGCTTTTCTTGTAATCTCATTAATAAAAACCAAGCATATTTCGCCTGGAAGATCCTCTAAGGTGCTTCCACCTCCCACTCACAATGCACATACTATTAAAATGGGTAAAGCTCAAGAGCATGAGACTACAGAGGGAGTGTTAAGGGTGTGATTTAACCACCATTGAATGAAGGAACGGCAGGTGTGGCCACAGCATTGAACTGTGCATGTGAACTTAAATGCGTGGATTACCTGTCTGGGTGTGGACCCATGAATAGTGTCTGGTGGTTCCAACTGGGAGTGGGCCATGTTATCTGCCTCTGAGTGCACATCTGCTCCTGCCAGCCTGCAACTGTCTTCTTCATTGCTATGGTATTATGTTCAGGGACTTGTAGGATTACAAGACCTTAGATTACTAGTGCACATAGGTAGAAAAAGGGGCCTGTCATTAAGAGCTGAGAATGGGATTGTTTTCTCACCCTTCTTGTTGCTGGGTGCTATTATTAGCTGGAGAAGCAATAGCTCTAATAAGGAGGCATCCAGCAAAGGCTGGATTGGTTTGGTTTCACTAAGGAAGCCTGACTTGAAGAGACTTGGGGGAGAGGAGGCAGGGAGGGAGCGGCTGGAGTGGAACTCAGGCTGGAAGTGAATTATAATGGTGCAGTTAATTAAAGTTTACCATAGCCAGGGGCAATTTGTTAAATGGTGGCTCTCCCCTTTTTTTTTTGAAATCATGTGACCTTTCTCTTTGCTCTGACCCATTCAGTTCCTAGTCTGGTTGCCTTAACCAGTCTTGCTTTGATCCCTCATCTAGATTTTCTTTCCCTGGAGCTTTGGGACACCTAGGAAGCAATTTTCCTCTCTGGCATGTGAGGATTCTTGTGGGTTTCTGAGATTCAGACTCAGATCTCTGGACGAGCCTAGACTCCACTCATCTTCACTTCACCTAGGATCTCCCTACCCCCCACTTCCCATCCTTCTCACTCCCTTCCTCATCAGAGCCAAAGTGGCCGTACTGTATTTGTTTAAAAATCCATACTGTATTTGTTTACATGCGTCATCTGTGTAGCTAATCCAATCTGGATGTTTCTTTAAGTGGGCATGGGGGTAGGACAATGAGGACTTAGTACAACAGAATAGGCTGATGGGGAGAACAGGCTGATGGGGGTCATTTTATGACCTTGATCTCTGAAGACAGCATCATAGAAGACCCGCTAGTGAAGGCACTCACCATATCAAGCAAATCCTAAATATAGGATTGGAGGTGCATTTTCATGTGCTTCCAGTTCAGACTTGCTTACGTAGTGAGTACTGAAATGCACTTCTGTTTTCTCTTACACTTCATCAGATCAAAAAAGTTGGAACTGAGAATGACCCTTAAGGTCACCCAGTGAAATGTTTTCTAAACCTTTCTGGGATCAGAAACATCTTAGAAAAATCTAATAAAAATTATGATCCTCCCCAAGAAAGTAGAGGTACTTATATACACATGGATTGCATACATTTTCTTTCCTTTTTAATATACACTTTATCTACTTATGTTTGAGCAGGTAATACATTCCTTTGGCTTGAAATTCAAAAGATGCAAAAGGGAATACAGTGCAACCGTAATGCCTGTTTTCTACAAATGGCCCCTCTGCCACCCAGCTCCTTTCTGGGATACAACCAACATTACTCAATTTTTAAAGGGGTTCATGCATATCTAAAGCCTGTTCACAGAACTTGAAGTTAGAACCTGGGTCTAATCCATCCATCTTGTAAAGATGAGAATGCAAAGGCACAGAAAGGTGAAATAACTTGCCTGTGGTCACACAGTGGCAGAGTCTGTTAGGGAACAGCTATAATAGACATTTTAAAAACATTTTAAGAATTCTTGGCTTAACTAGAGCTTTCTTCTATGAGAAGGGGTGATGGTGAGGTGGGCAGAAGAGTGAGTACCTGGTGGGGTGGGGTTCATCATTTTGACTAACTCTTAGAAGACTGGGAACAAGCATTGTCCCTTGCTCTCTTTTGCAGCCATATGTTTTGGGGAAAGAGATGTTCAGAGAAGTTTCTAGAATTCTGGCTATAAATGTCAGGTGGGCCTGAACTGGTAGAGTCTTTTCCTAACCTTTGATCTGTGGACCTTCACACCACCTTCCCCTTTGCTGATTAGAAACTTTTGAAGGTTTAAAGACAGATAACAATTGACTTCAAACCAACAGGAAGCGACCATCTGGGCATGCGGGGAAGCAGTAGGGAGAGAGACACCTGGGACTCCCTCCTTCCTTTGAGCTTGGGGTGTTTCTGCTGTCTCCCTGTCACCTACCTCTGCCTGGCTGTCTCTCCGCCTGCTGAAGAGGGAACTGAAGGAGTCTAGTGACATGCTAGGTGCTGCACAAGGTGCCAGGTAGATGTGCACTGCACCAACTGAGCTTGAGACCAGCCTGTGAGGAAGGTATGATGACCCTGCCAAGTTCAGAGAGTTTAAATAAGCAAGGCCACCCAGACCCACAGCAGTTCAAGCCCAGGTTAGCCTAGAGTCTGGACTCTTCCCTGACTGCCATGCTGCTCCATGTGGAGGGTTCTGCCTTCTGACCTGCAGGGTCCAGGAAATTGAGGCTCAGAGGGTGAGCCTCATCCCTCAGCCCTGTCTGCATCTTCCTGAGTCTCAATGTGAGCCTCACCAATGCCCGTCAGCAAGGCTATCTACACTAGGGGCAGTCAGGAAACGCCTAGGCAAGAGCATTTTTTCTGGGTGCACACAGTGATGCTGTCCAAGCAATATTTCCAATCAGGGATTCTGGGGCAAGGCTGTTCTTCTGAAGTCTTTCTCAGCTGCCTCCTACCCCCACACTTAAAGAATGAGCCCACCTCTGTCTCAGTTTTGATGGAACAGAGAGGTGGGCAGGAAGCAGATGGTAGTTCTAATTTCTAAGGTATATTTCTAAGGTATGGGCAGCGTCAGCCTCACTGGCCAGTGTCTTCCCTGGCAATCTTGCTTGTTTTAATGGGAAACAGTGGCCTATTAACTGTCGGACCTAGCTGGGGGGGGTCACAGGTGTGCATCCACCAGGTATGACAGTGTGTGTGCCAGTCTTGGGGTTGCAACCAGGAAAGCTTACCTCTACACATGAACCATAATTGTGGGTCTCCAGTTTAGATTTGAGAGAAGTGTCCGATCCTCCAACTGACCTCCTGTTGGCTTCGGTGTCTGCCCACTTCAGGGCATGGCTCTGGAGCAGAGTCCATCCTTTTACACATCTGAGCATGTCACATCCTGGCGTTGAAACCTCCCTTGGCTTCCTGTCGCCTACAGAATAAAGTCCAAATTCCTGAGTACAGCAAGCAAAGTCCTCTGCCATCTCTCCACCCGAGAAGTATTTTAATTTTTTAAAAGGTATTACATATACATGGTAAAAGAGAAAAAATCAAAGAGCATAAAAACATACTCAGTGAAAAGTCGGCCTCCTTTCCATTCCAAATCTTCAGTTCCTCTCCATCGAGAAGAGCGCTGTTATTTTGTGTATAGTTTCAGCTCTATTAGATGCACAAAGAAGCTTCGATCTAGACGATATATATATATGTCTTCGGGAGGTGGACCTGAAGCCAAACTAAAGACAAGAAGAAAGGTCCAGAACGAAAAACTGGACTTAGGTCAGAGAGAGCTCCAGTGTGAGTCTGGAGTGCGGACTGGATACCCCTGACCCCACAGCCAAGGATTAGCTCTTATTCTTCATAGGCTCCTGGCACCCACATTGTTCTGCTGAGGTGGGCTCCCTAAGCAAGACCCTGTACGGCTTGGGTATTTTCTGGGAGGAATGGCGGGGAAGAGGTGGGGTTGGGCAGTGATCATGGAGGCCAGGTATCCCCTGCAGCATCCAGAACCTTCCTCACCAAGAGATGCATTGCTCTCCCACCACCCACAACAGCTCAGTGAAGCTGTCAGAATTGCACCCCTAGGTGACAGACTGGGAAGCTGCAGCTGAAAGAAAAGAGGAGGGAAAGTATTGAACGTGAGCTTTGGACCTGATGTCCTATACAACTTCTCCTTTATTATGGCAAATCTTTGAGGCTGATTGTGGCTATTATCCTTTGACAGGAAAATACGCATTCATAGGAGCTACTATTGTTATGCCCATTTTACAGAGGCAGCTAAGACACAGTGGTCAGTAACTAGCCCCTGCCTGGCTTCACTGCTCCTCTCACCTCTGAAGGATGTTCACCCCCAACCCCCCACTCTTCACCAACACAAACCCTTCCAGGGGGGTCTGGTGTTTTTGCTGGGAGGAGGAGGGAGCACTTGAAAGCCCAGGGCCATAGAGAGTGAGAACAGGTTCAGGTTGATGGGGGTGCCTGGGGTGATGCTGATGGCTAGTTCTGGGAGAGGTGGCTCTGGAATGCAGGGGCCACGTGCAAAGGAATTAACTTGGTGCCCCTGGGTCTCAGCCCGGACAGTCATGTGACCACTTCCCATAAACTTCCCCCCTTGACTGCCTGGAGCTGCTTGGACCAGAGCTGGTGGCAACTGATCCCTGAGCTGGGGAGTTGCCAACACGCCCACTCTGGTGGGAGACCTCTGGAAGTAGGATGGTGTCAGGGGTGTGAGAGAGGCATCTAGGAGCTTCCTAAGGCAGAACAGAAAGGGAGAGAGCTGGGAAGCCCAAAGGAGGAGATGCTGTGGGGTTCTCTGCCTCACCTGGGGTTAAAATATCTGGCCAGGCCACTTGCCAGGAAGCAGCTTCTCAGGCTCCATGTTGGTCCTGCCCCTGAAGGGCCTCCAGGTCAGCAGGGCGAGTGTGATAACCTGACGGCCTGGAAGAAAGGCAGGATGGCCCTGGGACAGGGAGCCAGCCCCCACAGCTCATCAGCCCAGGGACAGCCTCTTACCTTGTAACTCCTACAGGACCTCAGCCTTGCCCCCAGAGGGAGGCAGAAGGGGGTCAGCAGGTGTCTGCCAGCCATAGCGCTGCCTCCAGCACCCTGGGGGCAGGGAGGGCCTTCTTGACAGCCTCTGCCTTCTTTTTTT
The DNA here is from genome assembly GCF_000696425.1 of Galeopterus variegatus. Classification (NCBI taxonomy): domain Eukaryota; kingdom Metazoa; phylum Chordata; class Mammalia; order Dermoptera; family Cynocephalidae; genus Galeopterus; species Galeopterus variegatus. The sequence goes on from NW_007726251.1 coordinate 767,373, forward strand.
TTTATTGTGCATGGTCCAGGTCAAGCCCTTCTCCCTGGGAACCAGCTGAGTCAGAGCCTGCAGCCTCCTTATCCCTTCATCTCCTGTCTCACCTGCTGCCAGTGGCGTGGCTTCCTCTCAGGACTGTCTCTTGCATATTGAGGCTGAGTGCCTGGAGCACGGCTCCTGTGCCCTCAGGATGACAGAGGATGAGCATGCAGCCCAGGCTGTTGCTCTGCCTGAAACGTTGCTCCCTTCTCCTCTTGCCCTCCTATCACTCCCCTCCTTCTTCAAGGCTCATCAGAGGTGGATGTCTCAGTGAAAACTTGTATTCACCAACACACGTCGACCGGTTCATGTTTGGGTTCAAATCCTGACTCTGTTATTAGCTCTGGGCAGATTACTTGATCTCTCTGTGTCTGGGTCCTCCCTGTGAAATAGGAATACCCCCTCCGGAGGCTGTTGGAAGAGTTAAAAACAGATAGTGCATGTCAAGTGTCAGCACGATCCAGGCTCATGAGCTTTCAATGAATGACAGCTATTCTTGCTACACTTATTCCTGCTTGGCTCAGCTATGCCTCTGCCACTATGACTCTCAGTGCTGGCAGGGGACAGGAAAGACAACAACAGCACTGGTGATAAATACCATGACCATGGGGCCACAGGAGCACAGGTGGGGGCACCGGCAAAGACCTCTTCCAGAAGGGGTCCTGTAAAGGAAGGGGACAGAGGAGAGGAAGGGGCTCCTGGTAGAAGTAGGCTGGGAGGCATGAGAGCGAGCTTTTTAGGGCAAGGAGTGAGTTTGGTTTGGCTGGAGGGTGGGGAGAGGCGAGGCAGGACCAGCAAGCAAAACCTCTGGGCTAAACTGAGAGGCTTGGAGTTAATCACAAAGAACCATTGGAGGATATTATGAGCAAGGAGGGACACTGATTTGTCATTTGAAAAGATCTTTCTGGTAGCAGCGTGAGGACTGGATCAGAGGGGAAGGAAAAGCAAGGGTGAGAGACCAGCTGGGAGGTGGTTGCAGTAGTCCAGACCAATGGTGAGGAGGCTGACTGAGGAAGGGCTGTGGTGCCCCAGGGCGCCCTGCTGCCCAGATACATAGGGTGAGGCAGAAGGAGAAGGGAGGCAGGGTTATCTCTCAGCCTGGGTGTCCAGAGAATGCAGCAAGGCTCTGCCTGCTCTGGACGCTGGCTTTAGGTGCCACGGACCACCAGGGGGGAGATGACAGGTAAGCAGGTAGACATGCAGGTCTGGACTCTACAGACAGGTCTGGGCAGGAGATGAGAGGCAGCATCCGCTTTGTGGGTGGAAGTTGGGGGTGTGAGTTTGGATGAGGTCCCTGGAAGGAAAGTGGGCAGCATGAGAAGACAAGATGGAGAGCTGGAGCTAGTGCGCCCAACCTTCCAGGGCTGGGGCAGGTGGGCGGGGGGAGGAGAGCGAGTGGCAGGACAGACGGAAGGACAATTACAAGAAGTAGTGTCCTGCCTGCCTAGGGAGACCTGCAGGTTGGGGTCATAGATGGGGTCGAGTGCTGGGATGAGATCGAGGCTCATAAGGCCAGTAAGGTGTCCCTTGGATTTGGCAATAGGGAGGTCCCTGGAGACCTCAGCCAGAGAAGCATCTGCAGAATGGAGGGGGGCAGAAGCTAAGATACGGTGTGGTGAGGGGGTGGTGGGTGTGGTGAGAGGGGGTGGGTGAGGTGTGGGAACAGCAGAAGGCCCTGCTTGTCCTAGTGTCTTGGCTCTGAAGGAAAGGACAGCATCTGGCCGCCAGGGGAGAGTTTCTTTGATGCAAGTTGAAAGAGACTTAAGCGTGTTTATAGCGAAAGGGCTAGTCGATGAGGAGAGGGTGAATGTACTAGGAGGGGGATGGTAATTAACGTAGTGGTAGCCTTGAAGAGGGAAGGAGACAGCCAGGAGAGGCAGTGTAGGGTACTGGAGCGTCATAATAGTAACAATAGCGGCCAAGAGGGTGAATGTACTAGGAGGGGGATGGTAATTAACGTAGTGGTAGCCTTGAAGAGGGGAGGAGACAGCCAGGAGAGGCAGTGTAGGGTACTGGAGCGTCATAATAGTAACAATAGCGGCCATTTACACAGTGCCAGACACCGTTAGCACCTTACGTAGGAGGGTACTTCAAAAAGTTTGTGAAAAGATTCATATTATCTTTTAATTTTATTTTTACACTAACTTTTTGAAGTACCCTCATATACTAAGCCCCCCAGTCCACACCACAACCCTACAAATAGGTGGTTATATTTTACATTTTATAGATGAAGGAACACAGACACAGAGAGGTTAAGTAGCTTGCCCAAGGTTACACAGCTAACGTGATGTTTGTTGCTGGTGCATCAGGATTCGAACCCAGGCAAGGTGCCTCCAGAGATGTGTAGAGGCCAAGAGCATGGATTCTGGGGCCAGAGTGCCTGGGTTTCAATCCTAGCTCTTCCACTTACTTGCCCTGTCCCTCTGTCCTTTATTCTCCTACCAGGAAAATGGGCACAGGTGGAGGATTCACCCTGGACAGAATTGGGCACCCCCCTTACTCTGGGAGCAGAGGAAGGAAGCGTGGGGGTGAGGGGGGAGGCCGGTGGAGCCGCCTCAGGCCTTTTCTGTAGTGTTATCTAGCTACGGGCTCTCTCCTGGGTCAGACAGAGATCCTTGCAGGTGGGCGTAGGAGCAGCTTATGGTAGAGTTGAAGACTTTGGGACCAGACCTTGGCCTCTTCCCTCTACTCGGTAGGTGTAGAACCTTCTGTGTGTTACTCTGAGAGCCTCAGCCTCCTCCTAGGCCCTAAGGGGCAGTGATGCTGACCTTGCCAGGCTGTGGTGAGGATTAAATGAGATCACATATGTGAGCAGGTGTGCCCAGCTCAAAGCCTGGCACCAGGTGACACTCATTATACAGCAGCTACTTCTACCACCTCTACTAACATTGCTGGAGCTCCCAGCGGGGGCCTGGCACTGTTCTAGA
>NW_007726251.1:770441-816016 GCF_000696425.1 Galeopterus variegatus
TGAAGACTTTGGGACCAGACCTTGGCCTCTTCCCTCTACTCGGTAGGTGTAGAACCTTCTGTGTGTTACTCTGAGAGCCTCAGCCTCCTCCTAGGCCCTAAGGGGCAGTGATGCTGACCTTGCCAGGCTGTGGTGAAGATTAAATGAGATCACATATGTGAGCAGGTGTGCCCAGCTCAAAGCCTGGCACCAGGTGACACTCATTATACAGCAGCTACTTCTACCACCTCTACTAACATTGCTGGAGCTCCCAGCAGGGGCCTGGCACTGTTCTAGAACGAAGTTACTAGTGCAAGTCCTGGAGCCTCAGTGGACTGCTGAGATGCTCAGCAGTGTTGGTCAGAGGAGGAAAGAGGTTGTCTCTGGCAATGGTCAAGGAATGAATGGGTCATGGAGGAGGTGTTAGGATTAACTCGTCAAAGAAAAGGAAGGTGGAGAGGCCCCCTCTCTCCTCTGCTCCATAAGCAGCACGTCAGATGTCCTCAGGGCCCACAGCAGCAGCCCATCAAAGTCAGCATGTTCTGGACTGACTGTAGGTTGTCAGGGGCTCTGGGCAGCCCCTGGTTATGTGTTGATGTGACCTGGAGATAAGAAGTGAGAGTCGTGAGCACCTGAGGATGGTGGCAGGACCTCCAGGTCAGAGGAGGATTTGCTGCCCAAGGCCCATACTCTTGGGGCCCTGGAAACCAAATCCACTTGTCTTATGTCTGGGGTGTGTGATTGCCTAGGTAAGGGAGGAGTTTGTTTCAGGGATGGTGTGGGTTCTGGGCAGGACTGGCTTCATGGGTGTAGACCCTGCCATCGTACTGGTCCCACATTCAAAAGGGATGGTTTAGTGTTCTGCTGTCACTGTTTTGACATTCTTAGTACTTTCGAACGAGGGACCTTGCATTTTGATTTTGCCTTGGGCCCTGAATATCATGTAGCTGGTCTTGGTTCTGGGGTGCTTGTCTGTCTCCTCACCCATAACGAATGCTGGAGGCTCCACACTGCACCTGGCCCCAGCAGAAGTTGAAAGGTGCATGGCTGGGCCAGAGAAGGGTAAATGGGGAGAGCTTATAGCTTTGTCCCCCCAGAGGGCTGGAGGAGAGGTGAGACCTGTGGTCTTTGAGTAAAGCATGCTGGGCAGAGTCAGACAACTGGGCTTTTATCCCAGCCCTGCCGCTTGCTAGCCGTGTGTTCTTTAGCAGGTGCTTAATATCTCTGAGCCTGTCATTTTCCCACCTGTGGAATGGGGAGAGTGTGACCATATCTCAGGCAGTATGAGGGTTAAAATGAGGCAGTGTGTGGCAAGGGCTGTAGAGTGCCTGGTCGGGGCAGGCAGGCGGCCAGTTTGGGAGAAATATGCTCCATTGTAGGAGACGATGGGAGAAGAGGCAGCCAGTCCCTGCCCCACCTCCGGAGACTCAGAGGATTGAGCACTCCCTGCAACCATCTTCCAGGAAATGGAAGTGACCACCATCTTTGGCCACTTCTGGCCAAGAGCCTTGCCATTTCCAGAGTGATCGATCCCAGCTCTGGCCCTGGTGTGGGAGTTTCAGGCTGCCAGCCCTGGTTCTGGGGCCTGGAATGGTCCTCCACTTGCTCCCCCGACACTAACTCACAGCTTCACGCCGGCGCAGGCAGCCTGCATGCCGTGGCTGGGCTAGGCCAGCTTTCCTTTCATCATCGCGCAGTACCCCTTCTCTCCAGAAGGCCTCGCCCCCCCAGGGCTATAGCTGTGGCTGAGGCCACGTGCTGCCTCCCCCTCAACACCCCACTGTCCCCACCTCCTTTCTGATCCTTGATTTACCCTGAGCTGGATTAAGACCTTTAGCAGCCTTAAGAGCTGAGAGATTAAGGTGCACCTCCCCCGCTCACCCACATATAAACTCGAAACACCCTATACCTTAAAATAAGCGTGAGGAAGTCCGACAAAGTTCTGATTTCCCCCAGGATGACTACTTCCTTGCTATTTTTGAAGTACTAAATATTAGCCCTTTAAAAAAGCAAAACCAAAACACTGTGTTGATGCCCTTTTGCTGCCAGTGCCCTAAGTACACGCTTAATCTGCCTATTGGGTAACCTGGCCTTGCCTGCCCTCTTCCTGGTGCCAGAGAGGGACAGAGGCCTGGCCTGCAATACCAGGGCATTGGGCCACTCTGCCCAGAGACTTCCCCAGGGGAGGGGGAAGCCCTGGGCCAATCAGCCCCTGCTGGGGAGGTGATGTCAGAAAAACCCAGAAGGTTCCTCTGCTTCCTCCGCCCCTGCTATGGGGCACCCTCTCCTCCCCAGAGCAGCCAGGGCCAGCCCGGGCCCCTTTCCAGTCCTGCAGCTGGCCAAGGATGGCTGGGCCGTGTTGGTCCCCAGGCCTGCTGCCCTTCACCCACACCTGCTGGGCAGGTCTCCTGCCTCGCCAAGGACTGGCCCAAGCTACTCACCCTCCCGCTGTTGGGGAGGAAGCCAGCAAGTGCTGGAACTTCTTCCACAAACTGGCTTTTCCAGATCCTGCTTGTAAACTTTGGTTAAAAATAAAACCCACGTGTCTGGAAAGGAGAGGGTGGGAGGGTGCAGTCATGGGGGACAGAAAAGGCAAGCAGAAGGCTATGGACAAGCAGGAAGAACAGGCTGACTTAGCACAATCTTGGTGTCTCAGAGAGAGAGGCCAATGAGGAAGCATCCCAGAAAATTCCAGGTGGGAGAGCACTTCCTTCTGCAGAGAGAAAACAGGCCCAGAACAGGGCAAGTCATATCCACAAGGTCACCAGCAAATAAGCGGGGGTGGAATGGACCCCTTGGCCTTGTTCTGGCCCCTGCCTTTTCCCTGAGCGAGGCATGAGGACAACCTTCCCTCCTCCTCTCTACTATGGATCCCCTGCTCCTCCCCAGGAGCACTCAACAGCATGTCAAGCCCATGCCTCACCAGCCCATGCCCACTCCCCTGTCAGCTGTTTTCTCCCTCACAGTGCCCATCCAGCTGCTATCACTTTCACCTCTCTAAGGGAACAGACGTTTTATGGTGGAGGGTCCAGCACGGTGCATACTCTGTCATTTATTCCTTTGGATAATAAACCAAAGCCAGGAGGTTCTGTGTTTTCTGAAGGAAATGTCACATTGCAGGGAAGAGGAGGGGAAGTCGTGCATACTGAGCACTTTTCGTGTGTAGGGTACTTCCCCTCTGTGATTTCTAAGCCTTAGAAGAGGCCTGCAAAGCCTTATGTGTTCTTCCATCCTTCAGACCAGACCTTGAGTCCGAGAGCCTTAAGGAACTGACTCACAGCCTCAGGACAGTAGAGCTAGGGCTGGAACCTCAGTCTTCCACCCAATCCCTTGCTCCCACAGCACCCCAAGCTCAACAACTGAGCTCAGTGCATGCAGCAGACCTGCCGTGAGTGAGCGCTGTCTGTGCGTGATCTCATTCTAGGCCTCAGGACAGTAGAGCTAGGGCTGGAACCTCAGTCTTCCACCCAATCCCTTGCTCCCACAGCACCCCAAGCTCAACAACGGAGCTCAGTGCATGCAGCAGACCTGCCGTGAGTGAGCGCTGTCTGTGCGTGATCTCATTCTATCCCCACAGCACCCATGAGGTAGGTACTAGTGTCCCCCCTTTTTACAGAGGAAAGGACTGAGGCACAGGGTAGTTAAGGGATTCTGTCTCCCAACCAGGAAGAAGTGGAGTGGGATTTGAACCCAGGGCTTTCTGCTGCAGGCCCATGCTCTTAATCACAGCCAATCTGGAACCCCCAGAATCCCATCTTCAAGGTGTAATCCACCCTTCCATCTTTTCTGTCCAGCCTTCTCTGTCACTCTGGCCTGCAGTCTTAGGCAGTGGGTTTCAGGCCAGCCGGTCTGGTGTCTCCCTGGGGAGGGCAGAGGCTGTGGGTTCTCACTCTGAAGGCGAGGTGGGGGTCAGCGTTGACTGACAGCCACTCTGGTTGGAGGCTTAGGGAGGGAGGAAGGGAAGATAGAGGCTCAGAGTGAAGCTTGAGGTTTGTGACTTTCTCTTTCTTGCCCTATTTGGAGTTTAGCGTTATCACCGTTGCTCTGGGGGATTGGGGTTGTGTGTTCCCTTTCTAAGCAAGTGCCGCCCCAGAAAAGGCTGTAAAATACAGAGATGAGTGTTTTGAAAGAGTTCATTCAGGCTTTGGGATTGGACAGAAGGGGTTCAGATCTCTTCTGTACTAGTAGTGACTGCTAGTGACCTTGGGCAAGTCACTTGGAACCTTGACTTTCTCTTCTGTCAAGTAGGAAGAATAGTGCCTCTTTCAAAGCATTCTGAAGGGGATTAAATAAGATTATCCTAAACCGTAAAGTGATCAGTAGTTGTCAATTATGATGTATGGATGCTGTTCTCTTCCTAAAGGAAAAAGTCAATTTGATGGGTGGTGAGGGCCACTGGGGCAGTGATGAGCTGAAGGCAGGGAGGCTGTTGGTAAAGCCAGTCTTGTCCCAGAGTCTGAGACTTCTGAGCTATGGGAGGGAGGCCACAGGTAGGTCAGAGATTTGCTTTACCTGTGCTCTGTCCCCTATGTGTATGTGGGGGAAGAGGTCCCAAGAAACTGGCTTAGCCTGGACTGCTCACATGGCCCTGGGGTGGAATGTTCCTATTCACCCTGTAGAGTGCAGGGCCCTGTGGCCTGTGGCCAGACAGGAGTGGTGACATTCTCTTCCTAGTGATTCTACCCCAGGGTCCCCTAAAGAGGAGGGGCTCTTGGACCTGTCTGGTAAACTGACAAGCTGAACCTGTCACGGGGTCATATTTCCAATCAGCTTGCGGCTGTGGGGAGGCTGGAGGCTGGGGGAAAATGTGAGGATCTTTCGCCTAAATGGTGTCAGGCATCCGTGGCTGCAGGAGGAGGGGGCTGCCAGTGACTGACAGTCTCCCTAGGTTATGTTACCATTTCCCTTAGCCCCCAGCTGTTTATGCACAAATGAAGGCTTGAAATAAATACCAGTCTGGTTGATGCAGGTCATCACAACCTGGAACTGTCCCTGCCAAACAGGAACATCCTGCCTCCTCAGCTGAGCCGACACCTGGGTTATGGGGGCGGAACACAGAGATATAATCAGGCTCCCAGAGTTAGAAAGCATGGATTGTCCTTCCTTTGTTGGGTCATTTGGTCAATTTTCATTACTCAGCATTAAGAATTTGGTCATACATAAGCCAAAGTGCTTGTTGATGTGCTCGCAGTCTAGTGGGGGAGAGTTCTAGAAACTCACAACTTGGTAATGGAGGGGCAACTGCTTTAGCTTGGACAATTTGGCCAGGGTATTGATGAGAGTATAGAAGTTCACTGAGCAGAGATGGGAGAATCTCTGGCCTCACTTATGCACTGGTTTGAGATAAGAAACTGCCATGGCACAGAATTCATGAGTGCTGGGAGGTGCTCTAAGGTTACAGGACAGCCTGATTCAGGAATGAGGCCCTTTCGGGTCTGACAGTAAATCTCCCTGATACTGTCATTTTGGCCTCTGCCCACTGGTCAGGCTTGGATTTGGCTAGGAAAAAAACTTGGCTCAAACAGCATTTGTCTTTCTGATTGAACCATTCAGTGGCTCGATAGCTGGGAGCATAGAGGTTGAGGGTGAACAGGAAGTCAGTACACAGAGGAGAGCCCCCCACCCCCCATCTCAGCAGGCAGAGAGGCCCTGCGTGTGCCCTCGGGACCTCTGACTGGGCTCAATGGCTGAGGACCCAGACTCCTTCATGGCCACCACCAATTGTTCCTTAGGTTCTGAGTGTGTATGAACAATCTTATTGATTCTGCAGCCATCTTAAGGGACTCTTGGACAGCAAAGGCCCACAGCCCCAGACCAGCTGTGTGCCCATGGGCAGTCACCCATATGAACATGGTACAGTGTGTGTTCACCATTTCCAGGACTAAATGGACCAACCGCAGGGTAGGGCCCGTGGCGTGGGCACACCTGGGCTGTTTTCGACCACAGCCCCTCATTGCCCAAACAGCAGGAAAGCAGAGCCGCCTGTGACTTGGTCTCAGCTGAATTTATTTGCATCTATCTTTGGAAGAGTTAAAAGCATGTCCAATGTCATGTGATACCTCTTTTCAAGTTAGCATTTCCCCATGTGGCAAGTGAGAGCAGGGCTTAGTCACCTGTTTCACCAAACAAAACACTGAAGAGTGATCTGTCCACGGTTCCTTTATTTAACAGACCCCTATAGAACACCTACTGTCTGCCAGGTGTTATTTCAGGCTCATGGGATTCTGCAGAAAGCAAAAGAAAGATCCTGCCCTCAGGGCTTACATTCTGGTGGGCAGACCAACAGCAAAAAAATGCATATAAATATGTCAGGTGGTGGTGAGTGCTGCAAAGGTGGATAAAGCAGGTAGGGGAGAGTGATTGACAGGATGGGGAGAGTGTTGTTATTTTACACAGGTTGTCCTAGAAGGCTCTGCACGTGAGGTGACATCAGAGGAGAGGGTTGATATATACATGAGGCAGGAGTGCTCCAGGCAGAGGGAACAGCAGGGGCAAAGGCCCCGTGGCAGGTCTGTGCCTGTTGTTTTTGATGAACAGCTAGGAGGCCAGAGTGGATGGAGGGAAATGTACGAGAGGGCAGAGGATGAAACTGGGAGGACTGACTGGTCCACAGAAAGTCTGAATCCTGACGCCAGCCCCTGCTCCTTTCTCCCCCACCATTCCCTGCTGGAGAGAAATGGGTTCAGTGTCTACATAGCAGGCCCATCCAGAGCGCTGAAGGCCAGTGGACAACACCATCGCAATCACACTGCACTCATTGCTTTAATCTGTCTGCTGCTCCTGCTCCCTTGCAGCAAGGCGGTGACTCTGAAAGAAGGAATGACGTTTACTCATCTTTGGGCCTTCAGTTCTGAATAGGTCCAAATACTGCTTGCATGTAGCTGGAGGTAGGGCATGGGCAGGGGGCAGAAGCACATCTTAGGAGGGAGGGAGGAGAGAGCTCTAATTTCAGTTCCTGGGGTGGATTTGGTGGCTCTGTGTTGGTCTTCTAAGGAAAAATAATTGCAAGTATCTATACCATGTCCGCCACTGTTCTATGCACTTGACAAACGTTAATGCATACAGCCCTCATAAAAACTCCACGGCTTTGTGTTGGTCTTCTAAGGAAAAATAATTGCAAGTATCTATACCGTGTCCGCCACTGTTCTATGCACTTGACAAACGTTAATGCATACAGCCCTCATAAAAACTCCATGTATGACAGGTGCTATTACTATCCCCATTGTACTGGCGGAGGTTCTGAGGCACAGAGAGGTTAAGGGATTTAGCCACGGTCACACAGCTGATAATTGGCAGAGCCAGGATGTAAACCCAAGTTCCTGTTCTTATCCTTCCACCATAGATTCATACCCTCTATTCTTACCCCATGGGTTGCTTCCCTTAAATCTTTAGCTGGGCTGTGTTACTCTCAGAATCCCCGGGATGAGCCAGAGAGTTTGAGACTCAATTTTCAGGAAGGTGAGGAAGGTCAATTTTTGTTTGTTTAATTTTGTTGACTGGTCAACCAGTACCCAGTACAGGGATCCAAACCCTCGACCTTGGTGTTATCAGCACTGTGCTCTAATCAACTGAGCTAACTGGCCAACCCCTGGGGAGGTCCATTTTAAGCAAAGGTTGCAGAAAAAAAGTTAAGTAATTATAAGTAATTTAAGATGATTGACATTTATGTTATAGTGAATAATACCAAAAGCCAAATAAATTTTTAAGATAAAAAAGAAGAGAGACTTCTAAGAAATGTCACCCTGATGGTGGGTTGCAGGGTTTCTGTCCCCAGACCGAACCCCCCACCCAGCTCAGGTAAACCTCATCCCAGCACAAGAAGCGCAGACACACACACACACACACACACACACACACCCCAGCCACTGTGACTGGGTGGAAGTGGGGTAGTGAGTCGTGGCCCATGTCAGGGCTGGACTGCACTCAGAAGCAGGTTTCTGATCATTTCTTCTGTGGGCCTGAGGATGGGGCTAGGCAGGGAGGGGGGCTGGGCCTTGGCTCTCCGTGGGAGCTTGCATGAGGCTCTGAGTTTCCTATCTGTGCCTGTGGGATGCGTAGCAGAAGAACCACAAGACAGTAGGGAGGGATTGGGAGGAACTTCTCAGCCTCTGCACCATGAAATACTCCATCAGGCCCTGCATGGCATTTGTGGAGCACATCCTCAGAAGCTCCTTCCTACAGGGTGACAGGCACGTTCTGGGGCCTATGCTTTCTGTGTGTCTGTGTATGTCAAGCCAGGGACACATGTCCTTACTGCCACATGCCACAAAATGGATCTCCCTGGGGAGGCCGTGCCCAAGGGATCCTTAAATGCAGAGCAAGATGAATGTAAGCTGACACTTCCACCGACAACTGGCAAAGAGCTGACATGCCGCGGCAGAGGACAGGCCTGGTAATTAATGTGCCAGCGTCTTCATTGACAAAGCAGAAAAGCACACACACAGCCGAAGGGAGAGAGTCACACGGGAGACGGAGGAGTGGAAGGAAAGGGCAGGCGTGTGTGGAGTGTGCCAGGGGATAGGAAGGGGCCAGGCAGGGTGTGCTGGGGGGGAGAGGGACTGGACAGAACTGTCTGCATCTGTGAGGAACTGTGTGTGTGAGAGAGAGGACACGTGAGAAAGTGTGTCTGAGAGAACATGTCTGAGGAGAAGCGTGTGCGTGTGTGTGTGTGTGTGTGTGACCAACAGGGGAGGGACAGAGGGGGAACGAGACAGGCAAGGGGGCAGGCGGCCTCTCTCATCCCTCCTTCAGCCACAAGGGCTCTGGAAAGCCCTGCAGTTTGGAGCGAGGGACATGCAGGAGAGGTGAGATTTCATTACCTTTCCCTTTGTGTGATATTTTCGTGTTAGAAATGTAAGACGGGAGCTATAAATAATCCAGTCACAGCTGCAGCATCCTGGAGATTTATGGTGCATGCCGATGCCAGCTAGCTTTGGCTGGGGTGGGGAGGGGTGATGCTGGTTTGCTTTACAAAGCTGAGATGAAAGTCTGGCTCTCCCCCACTTGGTCCCCCCAGCCCAGCTGCCCCCACCCACTCCCATGCCTCCCTCCTGACCCACAGAACCCAGCGGGGAGAAAAGCTCACAAATGCTTAGATCTCTTCCCTTGTCCTGAGCAGCTTGAGCCAGTGAAGTCTGGCATAGTGGGTACTTGGGAAGGTTAGGGAGACTGGTGGGGTGGGCAGAAGTTGGGTGCCCTGCCCTAGGAGGCCAACTTTGCTCAGCTGCCTCAGACCAGGGGCAGGCCTGGTTGTGCCTGATAGGGCCTGCAGGTGGCCCAGGCACAGATGAACTCAGGCCTGATGAGGTCCCTGGAGCACAGAGCAGTGACACTCCCCTATTTCTGTTTTCCGCTATGAGCTGAGACCTTGTTCCATAATCGATTTCCCCAAGCTGAGCTTGGTGCACGCCTTTGTGTAGGACTGGGGGATCCCCCCATCCTGGGAAAGGGTGTGCATCCTGTTGGACTGGGGAGGGGCCGTTCCTGAAGAGCTTTGGTCTGCTGGGACAGTGATACCCCAGGGCAGAGGCAGCCAGTGTGTCTGGGGCAGTGAGAGAGCAGGGAAGAGGTGTCTGTGGTCTCCCGACATCACCTCCTGGAGTCTGTCTCCAGCCCTGCTGTGAGGGCAATGGAGGAGGTGAGGGGAGACATTTGGGAGCCCAGACCTAGGTTGTTCCTCAGCATCCATGGCAGCTGGAGGAAGAGGAGGAGGGTGAGGTGTCTCACGGGGAGGAGCTGGTTAGGGCACCCTTGCTACCTGTCTGTGCCTCCCTGCAGCATCCCACTGGAGCACTCTCTACTGTGTTCCCCACAAGCCCCGGGCTTCCTGAGGGTAGGGACATGCCAGCTTAGTGCTCACGTAGCCCCTGGGACCGCACGAGCTCCAGGCCCTGTTGCTGTGCATTACCCTCTGTAGAATGGGCGGACCCCTGTGCTAGTGTAGTGTGCACACTCCCGTGGGATAAGCCAGGGGGCGAGAGTGGGGGGGGGGGGGGAGACTGGCCTGGTTCCCTCTTGCCAGACCTCAGGCTGCCCCTGGGCTGTAGATCTCCTGGACTCCCTGCCTGCTGCCCCTCCTGCCTTCTATGGAAACCCCAGGCCCAGTATGACCCAGTTATCTCATGCACCAGCCTGTCACCTTAGCAGTTTCTACTCTGGTTTTCTTCTAATTCCCTTAGCAAATATTGAACATCCAGAGAGAAAACTGAATCCTGGGCATCTGCGTGGGGTGGAGGTGGTAACTCAGCTGGCTGCTTCTTGGGCAGCTCAGCTAAGATCAACACAGCCCAGGCCCTGGCCTCTGGCAGAGGAAGGCTGCTGAGGGGTAGGGCTCTTCCTGCAGAGGACCCCTCTGGGGTGGAATGTCGGCTGGTTGTTTGTGGCAGGGTCTTTGCTTGGAGTTGGGCAGTCCGTCCTCCTTCCGCCTCCACAAGTAAACCACGTCTTGTTGTGGGATGCACACAGTAAGATTCACTCCTTTGGGGTGCCTCAGAGGCAGCTCAGTTGAAAACACAAATGGCCTCAGAGTAAGCTTGCCCAAGTTGGTGAGTGGCAGAGCCACAGAAGGGGATCTGGGGGCCCCTGAGGACCTCCCTGACTGCAGCTCGGGTGCATCTCCCCTGCGGCATTCCTGGCACACATGTTGGAACCACCCACTGCTATATGCATCATCTATCTGTCCTGGGTGGTTGCTCCAGTCAGCATCCTCGTTGAAATGGACTCCAACACTGTTAGACAGAGAACAAACTTACTGTAAGGGTTTGGGGATGCACACAGTATCAACAGGAAGGCCAGAGACCCAGCTTGGAACATGGGCAGAGTCCAAGGGGTACTGGGCATTCAGTGTCATGCCGCGGCCACACCACAGGGCAGCCTGGTTAGGATGCCTTTGCTGCACTGCCTTTGCCATCCGTGGGTCTCACCACAGCTGGACTCTGCCACAGTCTGTACCTCTGCCGGGAATAGAAATCTAAGTGGACCCAGCAGGTTCAGGCTGTGCCCTGAGGATTCAGGGTTCCGGGTGGGAGTTTCCAATTGGCTGAATCTAGGTCATATGCTCGCATCCTGGGTGCTAGCAGGGGTAAGGGGAGACGGAATCCCCAGCTTTGGTTTCTGTCATGAAAGTCGGGTCTGTTTCCGTAAATACCCCTCAGGAAGGGAAATTCCCATCCACTGCCTCCAAACAGGAAAGGAACATTGTGGATGGCCTTCTCAGTTTGTGCCTCCATATCTCCATCCTTCTGTCTTTTCTATACACTCTGAAGTCCAAGAGGCTGACCTGCAAGGGCTGCATCAGCAGGACTGCCTGCTGCTGGCTTCTGGTTGGGTTCGTCCAATGGGAGGCACCATTGGAGGAGAATAGGGGTGGGAGAAGAGAGGCTGGAGGATTTGTTCCCCTCGCTCCTTTCCTTTGTAGCTTTGAGACATTTGGGTCTTTCCAGATTCCAGTCACCTCCCTCCCTGTTCCGTCAGGGTCTTCACCACTCCTTGCTGGTTTCCCTTAGCGCTGCCCACCCTTTGTAAATAGTCCCTGCAGGAAGGGTTTCTCAATTGCCCCGTCTGAGGGTAACACCTGTTTCCTGACAGGACCCAAACTGATACAGGGGGTTTGGAGATTGAGAAACAACAGAGCCCCAACAAATGCCCTCAACATGGTGACACAAATCCCAGTGGAAGCGTGCAGCATAGTAAAGTGGCAAGAGCAGACTTTGGAACCAGGCCTGCAAAGGTCTGAATTCTAAGCCCAGCTCTTAGTATCTGTGTGAACTCAGTCAAGGTCTTTAACCATGCAGAGCCTTTATTCTTTCTGAGAAATAAAAATTAATGCTCATCTCATGGATTTGTTGAGGACTGAATGAGACAGATTTATTAAGCACTTGGCACTTAGGAGACCAGTGATGGCAAAAAAGATCCACTTTACCTTCCAGCTCCAACTTATCAGTAATGGCTCCTTGGAGCACTGGGTTGAGAAGAATTCTGATATCTTGTCCTGTCCTGGGGGTGATGGGTACACTCGTGATGTCAGTTCTGGTGTGGACTGGGAAGTGGCTGTAAAATGTGCTTGCCTTCTCTGTAGAAGACACTCACTAAACGACAGCTATCACTTTTCGTATCTCTTCACTCTTTGGGAAGGAAAGAAGGATTCTGCTGGAGTCAAAAAGGCCAGGATCCTGTTTGTCCAGTGTCCATTCCCACCAGCACAGCCCAGGTCCTGAGTCATCGAGCCACCTCTCCTGGTTTGGCACAAACTTCTCAGCAGTGCAGATGCCCCAGCCAGCCCTCTCCTTTAATCAGCAAACCGCTTCAGTCCTGTCCAGGTTGTTTAAGATTTTCTCTCTCCTGGGACTTTCTCTTGCTCTTTTCAGTCTCCAAATACCTAGCCTGATGCTCCCTCTCAACACAGATACACCACACATACAGAAACACATGTAGACACAATTCCATGTTTACCACTCTCTCCCCAGAATAAGTTACAGGGAATTATATATAGTAACTTGAATGTCTTCACTCCATTTCACCCCACTTCTCAGACCTTCCCCATTATCTCCCGACTCAGGGAGCTTAACGTTATTCCAGCAACACACACCAGAGCTGGTTCAAGGTAGAAGAGGTAGAAGAGAAACCTTGACCACAGGCATGCTGTGATGAGTGCTGGCACCTATGTGATCACCAAGTGGTGCCTGCGGTAACAGAGAAGGTGAGAGGGAGCACAGAATCCTTTCCAGAAACAATCTTTCTAGTTTCACTTGTACAGAGGAGCAACCTTCATTTATTCAAAAACTATTTATTGGGCCAGCCCAGTGGCGCACTGGAGAGTGCGCCGCTTGGGAGCACGGCGGCGCTCCCGCTGAGGGTTCGGATCCCATGTGGAGACCGGTTCCTGCTCACTGGCTGAGCGCGGTGTGGGCGCAACACCGAGGGTTGCGATCCCGTTACTGGTCAGTAAAAAAGGACAAAAAGGAAAACAAAAAACAAAAAACTATTTATTGAGCACCGGCCGGGCAGCAGTGCACAAAGCAGACATGCTCTCAGCCTTGAAGATGAGACAGACAGGCAAACCTAGTATGTCTGGGCAGTGCAGTAAAGTGCTAAGGTGGAGGTGAGCACAGGAGGAACCTCTAATTGGGCTGGCATGGTGGGGCAATCAGGGAAGACTTTCCTGAAGAGGCAGCTCCTGGAAATGACAAGAGCCAAGTCTGGAATGACAAGGAAGCTGTTCTTGGGGGGCACAGTGAGGGTAGCATATGCAAAGATCTGAAGGTATGTGTTTGAAGAGCTGCTGGTGGTTGGCAGGTCACTGGCTGGGGCTCAGGGCTGTAAGGGAGAAAGTACTGGAGAGAAACTTGCTTGGGGGTGATGGAGTAGAGGGAGGCAGGTCCTGCAGGATCTTGAAAAGGCCTTTCTGAGGGTTCCAGATTTTCCCAAAGCAGTCCCCACCTCCCCTGCAGTCTGTCCTCTTTCTGCTGCAGCAGGTGACGCCCTGAAATGAAACCTCCCCGATTCCTCCCCTTCCCGTGAGCAGCAGGCCTTCCCAGGCAGAGGACCCCCACCTCCCCTCATGCCCTGTGAGACATTTGTAGCGTAGTGAGAGCTGACTAATGCTAGTGGTGGGTGGGCAGGTGGGCGGCAGTGGCTCAGTGAGGAGGAACTGCACAGCGGCCCCACACCCCCAACCTGCTGAAAGAAGGCTTTAATGTAGGCTCCCTAAAAATTGGCTGGCCCAACCATCAGGTGC
Organism: Galeopterus variegatus; assembly: GCF_000696425.1. Classification (NCBI taxonomy): domain Eukaryota; kingdom Metazoa; phylum Chordata; class Mammalia; order Dermoptera; family Cynocephalidae; genus Galeopterus; species Galeopterus variegatus. Next base: position 784,156 of record NW_007726251.1, read on the forward strand.
AATTTAGGGTGAAACAGGCATTCAGGCATTTTCTTTCTCCAATGACTAAGTATGTTTGCAATTTCCTCCTCCTCCCATAAACCCCTTAACTCCTTTTCCCCAGCCAACCCCCCTGCTCAGACATGCTTCCTTTGGGAAATGGTGTGCCTGTATAGAGGAGCATGTATGTGTGTAGCCATATGTGTGTGTGTGAATGAAAGTATCTCATATATATGAGGAAGTATATAAATGGGAGTGTATGTACTTGTGTTTGCAGGGAAATATCTCTGCTGGTGCCATGTGTGGGTGCAAATGTTCATAAAACATGCGTGGGTCTGTGTGTTTAAATATGCATGTGGGGAACACGGGTGCATGCATGTGCACAGGTGTTCAGGAGACTGTGGGTGTTTATGAGTGTAGGGGACGTGAGGTATGTGTGTGTTTGCAGTGAGTCTGCACGAAACTCTGCAACTCCAGCCACCATGACTGGGAGGAGGAAATTTGCAGAAGAGAAGTTGGGCTGGGATGGGGGCTGGCTGGTTGGCTCACTTGGTTAGAATGTGGTGCTGGTAACACCAAGGTCAAGGGTTCGGATCCCCTTACCGGCTAGACACCAAAAAAAAAAAAAAAAAAAAAGACTTATTGTGCTGGGGTATTTATATTACCCAAGGCAATAAAACACCAAACTGGTCTCTCATTGCCTCTTCTCTTGCTCCTTTTAATCCACTCTCCACCCAGCAGCCAGTGAGAGCTTTTAAAAATGTGAATCAAGTCATGTCACTCCTAGGCTGAAAATCCTCCAGTGGCTTCCCATTTCATATGGAATAATTCAGACTTCTGACTGGTCTACAGGATATGCCCCCACCCCAATTTCTGGAACTTTGCAGCTTCATCTCCTCTCACTCCTTGGGCACATCCTGCCTCAGCCACACAGCTAAGAGCTTTCGCACCTGCCATTTCCTCTCTTGGGGCCCTTTGTTGTCAGGAGCTGTCCTGGCTCCAGGTTTTAGCCCAATATGATGACATTACCAGTGGGGACTTCCCTGACATTCCAGTTTAAATCAGCACCTCCAGTCCCTCTCCATTTGATCACTCTGACTTAGTTCCTCCCCAGCACTAGGTCTGTCGGGTCTGAAGCAGATACTGAGACAGTTGGGAGTGCATAGGGTTTAGTGGGGAGTAGCCCCGTGCAAAGGACAGGGAGGATGTGGGATTGGGTGGGGCAAGCCATCAGGGCATGGTGCAGATCTAACAGGATCTCTGCCAGCCCCCTGGGGCACCATGAGCAAAGACTGTCCATTAGAGGAGTCCTGAACTGAGTGGAAATGGCTAGACTCTGTACCACAGTCTGGCTCAGTCATAGACTGGAACCGTCAACTCAAAAACTGAGGTGGTTCAAGAGAATGAGAAGACAAGCCACAGACTGTGTAAAATATTTGCAAAAGACATCTGATAAAGCACTGTTATCCAAAATATATGAAGAACTCTTAACGATAAGAAAATGAATAACCAGATTAAAAAACGAGCAAAAGACCTCAACAGACTCCTCACCAAAGGAGATATACAGATAGCATTGCTGGTGGAAATGCAGAATGGTACAGCCACTTTGAAGACAGTTTGGTGGTTTCTTACCAAATTAAACACACTCCTACAATAAAACCCGGTAATCACGCTCTTTGATATTTACTCAAATAAACTGAAAACTTAAGTCCACACTAAAACTTGCACATGGATGTTCATAGCAGCTTTATGTAATTGCCCAAACCTGGAAGCAACCAAGATGTCCTTCAGTAGGTGAACGGATAAATAAGCTGTGGTACATCCAGACGATGGAATATTATTCAGTGTTGAAAAGAAATGAGCTATCAAGCCTTAAAAGACATGGAGGAAATTTAAATGTGCCTTACTTAGTGGAAGAAGCTAATCTGAAAAGGCTAAGTACTTTATGACTCCAACTATGTGACATTCTGGAAAAGGCAAAACTACGGAGACTGAAAAGATCCGTGGTTGCCAGGGGTCTGGAGGGAGGGAGGGACGGACAGGCGGAGCACAAAGGATTTTTAGGGCAGTGAAACTATTCCGTATTATTCCGTAATGGTGGATACATGTCATTATGCAGTTGTCAAAACCCACAGAAGGTACAACACCAAGAGTGAACCCTGCTGTAGACTATGGACTTCAGGTGATAATGACCTTTTGATGAAGGTTCATGGACTGTAGCAAGTGTACCACTCTGGAGGAGGATGTTGATAATGGGCGAAGCTATGCATGTGTAGGGCCGAGGGTATATGGGATATCTCTGTATTTTCTGTTCAATTTTGCTATGAATCTAAACTGCTCTAAAAAATAAAGTCCATCAAAAAAAGATAAAAATAAAGGAAGAAAGAAAAGGAAAGAAAGCTTCAGACATTCCCCCTGGGCTTCCTTCTCCTCTCTCCCCATCTCCACATTCTTTCCTTCTGCTGCCCAAGTGTTCTGACTTCCCCACAGGAGATGTGCTTACTAGGCGTGTCTGTCTACCTGTCCTTTTCTTCTGTGGTTTGTGTAAGATTTTCCAGCTTAGGGGCCAGCCTGGCTGGAAGCTTCTGGATGTCTGTGGTTCCTCTGCCAATTTTGCAGCCCCCCAGCTTCCTGCCAGCCCACTGATCTTCTAGAAAGAATTTCATAAACAACTGACAGCTGCAATCTGCTCTGTAAGCCCTGTCCTGGTATAAATATGTGCCCTGACGCCCAACTGAGGAGAAGGAAATTCAAGATTGGAGAGAGAAGAAAATCCTGGATAACTCATTAGCACCACCTCCAACCAAGCTTAATCTTGCCTCCTTTGGTGTCAGACTAAAGCAAGAGGAAAAACATCTCCCCCCCTCACCCTCCAGGGGCGGAGCTGCTATGTGGAACAGACTTGAGGGGAGCCCACCGACTGTGTGCCCCACTTCCATTTCCCGAGCCTTGATTAAGACTTTCAGAGGCACTAAGCTCTGAAAAGATTAGGGCATCTCCACCCCCATGAGTCGTAGAAAATAAAATCAATCCTGAGCCACAAAGTAAGTGTCAGGAAGTCCTTCAACATTTTGAATTTTCCCATGATGACTACTTTGAAGTTTTTTATTTTTTGAAATGCCAAATGTGAAATTCTTACGTGATTTTTACTTTTGCTGGTTCCCTTACTATGGGTTTGCTCTGCATGTTGCTCTTATCTATAATCAGCCCTCAACCCTGGCTGGTCTTCCTGTCCCCAGCAGGCCTGCCCTGTGCTGGGTCTCTAGACGGGTGGTTCTGTGGCCAACCTTGAGGACCTCAGGGGTTCTTCCTTGAAATGAGGCCTGATGTGCAGTGGGGAAGGTCTCAGAGTCAAATTCTTTCTCACCAAGGTTAGTGGGCTTGCTTCCTACTCTAGGAATTTCTACTCTAGAAATTCTTTCTAGAAGATCAGTGGGCTGGCCAGCTCAGGGCTGACCAGGGAAGAGATGAGCTGGGAGCAGGAGGGGGTGGGGGGGCAGAGTCCTGAATGGGCATTGGGAAGTGGCTTTCCCCTAGGCTAGGGTAGCCCAGCTTGGAAGATCAAACTTGAATCAAATCAACAGATAGCTATTGGGGTCCATGTTGTAGGAAAAAACAAGTCAGGCTGGAGTAGGAGGCCAGTGCTGGGTTCTTATCCGGTGGCCTCGAGCTCTTCTGAGCAGGGGTGTCTCAGATGGTGGAACAGAATGGTCAAGCACGCACTTCGATGCTGCCCATCAGTACATTACCTCCAGTAAATGCTGGAGGCTCATCCCCACATTACAAGTGGGCACACAGAAGCCAAGGTCCATGCCCAGTAATGAAAGAACTGGATCTGACTAGCTGGGTCAGTGTGAGATTTTGCTCACAGAGAGCCCCCAGGGTCCAGAGCCTGGGTCTTCTTATTCATGAGTTTGATAGTCACCTGGGACCTTCAGCCTCTGGAGGAAAAGGTGAGAAGCCTATAGGCATTTATGCCATAGCTGCATATTTGACCCTACTATGTGCTGGGCATTCAGGTAAATGCATTAAATATGTTGTCTCATTCACACAGCATCCCTGCAGGGTCAGCATTTTTGGCCCCGTTTTACAGATGAGTTCAGAAAGGGAGAGGGACTTGCCCATGGTAGGGCACGTGGCAGAGACTTCCGGCCCCCTGGAAGGGAAGCTTCATGAGTGCAGAGGCTGTCTGGCTTCCTGCTTTAACCCCAGGTCACAGCACCCAGCTCAGTGACTTCGTATCATCAGCAAGCAATACATATCTGGTGAATGAATGAATCAGTCAATGATCGATTGACTCCTTTTGTCCTCAAGTCTTTGCTCTTTCCTGGTTTTTGCCTAGTTCAAGGAGCTGCGAGCTGAAGCAAGAGCCCTGGGCCTTCCTGGTGGAAAAGCCTCCCTGGGCAGTGCTTGGTGAGAGGCTGCAGCATTGCCAAGGCCTCCTGGCCTCTGCCCACTCTGGGAACCCCTGCCCTCACCCCTACCTAGTACTGCCATTCCTGGTGGCTACATGCAGTCCCAGAAGACGCTGAGAGGGTTTTACCGCAGAATAAACATGGGCTGTGCATCCAGTGATTCAGAAGATCCTGCTGTGCTGGCCTCCCTCTTCCCCAAACCTTGCTGTTGCCATGGCAACCGGCCTTCTGCCAAACCAGAACTTGCTGAGGGCATACCAATTAACCCCTTCCTGGTGTAGCCGGGGCCTCAGTACACTTGTCCACATGGCCTGGATGCTCATAATGCTGATGCCCAGGCCGAGAAACAGTGGCACAGGGGCCACTAGACAAAGGCAGGGTGGTGCTGTGGGCAGAAGTGCAGGCTTCGGGGGCCAGAGGGCCTGTGTTAACTCCTTGGGTCAGCTGTGTGAACTTGGATACTCCAGTAAACCTTTCCAGCCTCAGTTTGCTCTCCTGCAGTATGGAGGTAATAGCATGTCTCATCCTAAGGCTGCTGTAACAGTCGGATGAGGAATGCCTAGCAATGCCTTGCGGAATACTTGGCATGCAGCTAATGCTGGTCACCGGGGCCTGAGTCCATGTTCTCTGCACAGGAGGAGGTGAGTAACGTGTTGTATATACATATCCAGTCCATTCCTGTAATGCAGGGCCCCAGGGCATGTTAGCGGGGGCTCACACAGTCACAGACACAGAGCACTGAGTCATCTTCAAAAAAGGAAGCCCACAGCCACTCACACTGTACCAAGCCTGGAGGCTGCACCAGGAGATCCCTGTCAAACAGCTCATTCATTCCCTCTTGAACTGAGCCCTCTGCAGGCCCCACTGGGCTCTGGGACTCCAGGAGTGAGAGGTTTGACTAGAAACCAACCCAGGCAGGAAGAAGCTGATGGAGAAGGGGTGGAGCTATGTGACCTGCAAATAGGTCTGAGTGAGGGAGGGGAGAGGGTGGGACAGTGCCTGGGTGCTCTGGAATCCCCTGGCAGTCTGTGTATGGGGCTAGCACTGGCAACTCCAATGGAGCCAAAAGGCCCCCCAGGGAGGTGACAGTAGAGAGTTAACCAGACAAGGCAGTATTAATGGCTACCCTTTATTGAGGGTCAGCCAGGGGCCAGAGTGATAAAAGCAAATTTTACTCCTTACCTACTGCTTAAAGCGCTCTGGTGGCTTCTCCCTGCTGTGGGCCCAGGGACCCAAACGCTCGCTGTGGCCTACAATCCCCACTGCTCAGCTCACTTTGCACTTCTCTGCCCCCAGACACTCAGGCTTTCATTGTTTTTATTTATTTTTGTTGTTGTTCTTGTTTTTCAAATGAATCAGCCTTGGGGCTTCTGTACACACAGGGCAGGTGCCTCTACCCGAAATGCTCATACAGTAGTCCCCCTTATCCACAGGGGAATATGTTCTAAGACCCCTGGGGATGCCTGAAACTGAGAATAGAACCCAACCCTACACATCCTGTGCTTTTCCCATACATATATCCATCCATACATACATACATAGGGGATTCCTTGCTGAAGTCTTCACATAGGCTCAGTGCTTTCCAGTGCAGCCCATCGTCGTCAGTCGGAGCACGTTTCTGTTCATGTCTTCTACCCACACATTAATACCTTTTCCATCTGAACTAAGCACTCATTCACACGCTGTGGCCTTATCTTTTGCAGTTTGAGGTGCAGCAGCAAAACTAGCACGAATTTCTTTTTCCTTCTTCATAACTTCACAGATAGAAGATTCGTTCTTACCATGGATCTTAGCAACATCAGCATGCAATTTTATTCATTCCTTATTAAGTCTAAAATTTTCACTTTTTTATTTAAAGGTAGCACTTTATGGCTTCTCTTTGGCATATCTGAATTGCCAGCATCACTCCTGTTGGGGCCACTGTGAAATTAAAAAAGGGTTATTTGAACACAAGCACTGTGATCCCATAGCTGCTATTAAGTGATGATCAGGTGAGGAGTGTCTACAGTGTGAGCATGCTGGACAAAGGGAGGATTCACGTCCTGGGTGGGACAGACTGGGCTGACATGAAATTTTACCATCCTACTCAGAAAGATGTGCAACTTAAAACTTTGTCTATTTCTGGAATTTTCCATCTAATATTTCAGACAGCATTTGACCAAGGGTAACTGAAACTTCAGAAAGTGAAATCACAGATAAGAAAGGACTACTGTAGGAAGGTACTTCAAGAAGTTCATGGAAAAATTCATATTATCTTTTTTTTTTTTTTTGTCTTTTTTGTCTTTTTCCGTGTCCGGCAACGGATCGCAACCCTCAGTGTTGCCTCCGTACCGGACCGGGGACCGGCAACGGGATTGCAACCCTCGGTGTCGCTCCCGCGCCTCGCTCAGCCAGTGAGCAGGAACCGGTCTGTATGTGGGATCCGAACCCTCGGGCGGGAGCGCCGCCGTGCTTCCCAAGCAGCGCACTTATCCAGTGCGCCACCAGGCCAGCCCCCATATTATCTTTTAATTCTATTTTTCCACAAATTTTTAGAAGTACCTCCCATATATACTCTTTCCCCAGTTCATTGACTGTATCTTATCAATTGTAAGATGAACAATTAAAAAAACCCAAACTTTTTATTTTGAAATAATTTCAGACTAAATAAAAGTTGCAAAGAATAATATAAATAATGCCTATATCCCCTTCACTCAGTTTCCACAGTTGTTAGCGTTTCACCACGCTTGTGCTTGCACTGTTGTGCTGGATACCACAGCTACCTGTGTGCGCGTCTTCCCAACTCCTCTTCAGTGACTTCATGTTGCTAGCTTAAATTGGCCATGGAGGGAGAATATTTACACCCAGAGAAAGTGGTATCAGGGTTTTTCTCACATAGAGAATTGGTTGTTAAACATTTTTCAGCACACCAACATTTTATCAAGCTCTGTCTTTTCTCTTTTTTTAATTTTTTTTTTTTCAGCTGGCCAGTACATCTTTTCTCTTTTTTTAATCAATTTCTCTCTTTATATGTATGGGTGTGTGTGTGTACACTTGCATTCCTTTTCATTTCTGAACTGTTTGAGAATAGGTGACAGATATCCCCTTTTATCCCTAAATATTTCCATGAGTATTTCCTAAAAACAAGGACATTCTCTTATATAATAACCACAATACATTTATCAAAGCCAGAAAATTAGCATGACTACAGTTCTATTGTCTGATGTACAAACCTTATTCAAATGTCTTCTTGACTGTTTTATTAATGTCCTTTATAGCAAAAGAAGAAAGTTTTCAGGTCCAAATTACACATTGCATTTAGTTGCCATGTCTCTTTAGTCTCCTTTAGGCTAGAACTATTTAGTCTTTTTTTGTCTTCTGTGACCTTGACATTTTTCTGTAGAGGACAGGCCACCAATTTTGTGGAATGTACTTCGGGTTGGATTTGTCAGATGTTTCCTCATAATTTGATTCAGGTTATGCATTCTTTGGGCAGGAATACCACGGAAATATTATTGTGTCCTTCTCGGTGCATCCTATCAGGAGGTACATAACGTTGTTTTGTCCCATTGCTGGTTTTGGTAACTTGGGTCACTTGGTTAAGGTAATGTCTGTTAGTTTTCTCTACTGTGAAGATTGAATTTTCTCCACTTTGTAATTAATAATTTTCTCGTGGAGAGATACTTTGAAAACATGACAATACCTTATTTCTTATCACTCATTAGTAGTAGCATCCATTCATCCAAATACAATTTTGCCTGAAAAAATGACAATAATATTATGGTGGTTGCCATATGATGATTTTCTAGCTCCACCATTTTTCTACATTTGTTTCTTAACATTCTGTATTAAGCAAGAGTGTTCTTTCCTTCCTGATCCATTGTTTTATTTATTTATATCAGGATGGACTCGTGGATTCTTATTTTACTCTTGGGGTTATACTCTGTATCTCTCATTATTTATTTTAGTACTCAAATTTAGTACTTAAATTTGTCCAGTGAAAACCCCTTTAAGTTCCCATTCCTATTGACATGTCCCCATTATTTTAGCATGTCCTCACTTTCTGGACAACAAGATGTCCCAGGCTCATCTTATCTTTTCTGTGAGCCAGCCCTGGAATTAGCTGTTCTCCAGGGTGCCCTGGTTCCTTTTAGTGGAGAATGGTATTTAGGAACCAAGATCTGGGAACTAGGAATGCTTCCTGCTTCTGGGGAAGTTGCACCTTTTAAATTTCTGACAACAGGATGTATTTTACAGACTATGGTGCTTAACAATCCCCCAGTTTGGCATTTGGCTCTTATTCTGGCAACTCTAAGCCAAATGCTGAGCCCAGCAGTGACTGCTCAGCCAGGACCCCTTCCCCACCCTTCTCTCCAAGCCAGTCCACATGACTCTTTTGTCCTGTCTCCCCTGTCCATTGAACCAGAGCCTGGGAACCTATCAGCCACAAACTCAGAAATTTTTATACCAGGCAAGCTTGCTACAGGGCAAGGTGGATTTCTCTTGGATTTTACCCTATTCTGATCTCTGCCATTACAGTTCCTTCTTTGTTTTAAATTAGGTGGGAGATAGGAAACTCCTCTGGGTCTGAAGAAAGGTTAAAAGAGCTCTTTCAGTGAGCACAAAATAACATTTCTAAGCGTAAAAAGGCTGTGTGTTACAGGTAATTTGGCTAAGTTTTTCTTTCTCAGTGTTATCTAAAGTAACAGTGTGGACAATAAATAGTGTTTTATATTTGATGAACTAGATCACGCGTAGTTATCCTTCACACCTGAGCTCACACCACAACCTCATGAGTACTTCTCTGTAACACTTAACACAATCGGTAACGTAGACATGAGGGTCACTACTAGTTAATATCTTTCTGGACACACTGTGAGCCCACACCCCTGCCTGTCCGTCTTGTATTCATAGTTGTATCAATGCCTATGCACTCAATGAGGACTTGTGGAATAAAGGACTGAATTAATTTAATCTTCTCAACAAGCCTACTAGCAGAGGTGGCTTTTTCTCCTTCATACATGGAGAAGCTGAGGCTCCAAGAGCCAAGGTATGTCCAATGTCACTCTGCCAGTAAGTGGTGGAATTGGGATTTAAACCCAGATTTGTTGGATTCCAATGTCTGTGCAAAGTCTTTCAGCACAGGAAATGGTTTTAGTGGAGAATTGAATTGAGTTTTTATTCCCATGATGAGTTTGGTACACGAAGGAGTGTCTAAATTCTTAGAAATTGGGGCAGCAAAAATATGATTAAGAGCACACAAAACAGAGGCTGGTGCTACAAAACCAGCCTCCAGGGGTGGCCACAGCCACTCAGCTCCTCCTGTGCCATCCTCCCACTGTGTTCGCCCAGACTGCAATGTCCCCTTATAGGAGGGTAGACAGAGTCATGGGTCAGGGCAAGCAAACTGTCATGGGCCCTGACCCCCAACTCTGCCTGACTAGCCTTGGGCCCCACCTGGTGCCTTCTATGGCAGAGAGCCCACTTCTCTCAAGGGTTTCACCATGCCACCCTCACTGCCTCCTGTACGTGCTCTGAGCTAGGCAGAACAGAGGTTACAACTTCTCCTTTGCAGATAGGGAAACTGAGTCTAAGAGGGCTTAAGTACTCACCAGAGGCTGAGGCCCTCGGTTTTTCCATATCTACAACAGGAGGATTGAACTTGGTGATGGCACAGGTTTCTCCAGCTCTCTAGGCAGTTGATGACCAGTCGCCAACTTCCCCACTGCCCCCCATCCCCCCAACACTGTGGTGGTAATGGCGGGGCTTTCCTGCCCTCTTCCCAGGAGAAAGAGCACTTCCCAGTGCTTCCCATTGAACTGGCTGAGTCACAACACAATCATCATTTACATTTCAAAGGCCCTGATCAGGTCACCCTTATCCAGACCAGACATTCCATCCTCCTGCTTTGTGCCCAGTCTTGGCTGGGCAGCCGGGTTGGCCTTTTCATGAGATGAGGAAAGTGCTTTTGGATTCAAATTGAGTCGCTGAAAAGATCACCTTCTCTTCTCATCCAACCTAGAAATACCACAAGTTATAATAACCATTCATGCTTACATACCCTGATTAGGTGCCAAGTCTCATTTAATCCTCACAACTGCCTTGAGAGGTGGGTATTATTAGTTCCCCGTTTTGCAGATGAGGATACTGAGACACAAAATGGTTTAGCGACTTGCTCAATGTCAAGATCTGAAGTTCGAACTTCTTGAGCGCAGGTTCACTGCACCGCACTACCTAAAGTACACTCTTGGCAATCCATGCTGTCTTTTGGAACACACACTTCTTAGAGAATAGCCTGGAAACACAGCACCTTGGTGTGAAGGTGGGTTGGGCTGGCCAGATTGCAGACCCACCTGGATGCTCTTAGAGCTTTCATGTCCGCCCAAAGCTAGAGTCCAAATCTCTGGGAAAAGGTGGTGGAGGGGTGGAGAAGCTGGAAGGGTTCAAAAAGGCCATTCTCCTTACACATCAACCCCGACTATGCTGGGCGCTGTGCTGGGTGCTGGGGATGCAGCATAGGAAGGGGGCAGTCCAGCAATGAGACAATGACCACACCTACTTGGAAATGGGTCTCAGCCACACCCACCTGGTCCTCTGGGGTGTTTGTATCTGGGGTCCGTTCCCTAAGAGGTATGATTGGAGGCTATCCCTCTGGTAAGCAGAAGGTTGGAAAGTAGAATGGGCAGAAAGGGAAGCTGCTCAGTAATGCCTGTGTATTAGTCCGCTTTTGTGTTGCTATAACAGAATACCTGAGACTGGGTAATTTATAAAGAACAGAAACTTATTTGGCTTGTGATTCTGGGACAGCTGCATCTGGTGTGGGCCTCAGGCTGCTTCTACTCACGGCAGAAAGTGGCAGGCAGCCAGAGGGTACAAGCAGATCACATGGTGAGAGGAAGCAAGAGAGAGAGGTGGGGGGAGGTGCAAGGGCTTTTAAACAACCAGCTCTCACGGGAACTAATAGAGTGAGAACTCACTCATGACCCCCCCCCCACCACCAGGGTTTTAATCTATTCATGAGGGATCTGCCCCCATAACCCAAACTGCTCCCAACATTGCCAAGTTAGGGATCAGATTTTGACATGAGTTTTAGGGGGATAACACATCCAAACTCTATCAGCCTGTCACCTGTCCCCACGCCTACATCCATTCCTGGGGAAGGAAGTTGGTAGCTGGCTAGGGGTGTCCCTGGTGAGGCAGAATATGGCCCTGGGCAGGTAGGGGTTAACCCCAGCACCACTTCTGGCCTGCCCTCCCTTCCTCACAGCCCCAAGGCCAGACTTGAGCTCACCTGTAACAGACCAGAACCAGAACTTCACAGATGAGAGGGGCTGCAGGGGACTCTAAGCCTGTGCGCTCAGACACACCTGGGGTTCCAGAAGTGATAAAAGGCCAGGGGCAGCGTCCCAGCCTGCTCTCCTTGCCTCAGGTATGGTGGGGAGTGGGCTCAGGTACCCAGAAATGGAGAGGCCAGTGTGCTCATTAAAGGTGGCTTTAAAGAACTCTGCATCCTGGTTAGGACGCACAGATACAGCCTCGCAGAGCTTAAATACACACTCACCTGCAACTAACTGATGTGCTTCCAGGCCTGTACCCACGGATGAGCATACAGAAACACACAGGTACTGTATTCTCCAGAGGCTGTGACCGTCAGTGATAGAGAGTATGCTATGGTGTGGTGCTTACACCACCAAGGTCAAGGGTTCGGATCCCCATAGCAGCCAGCCAGCAAAAAAAGAAAAAAGAAAGAGCATACTATGGTTTGAGTATTTTTGTCCCCTCCCCCCAAATTCATATGTTAAAATTGTAATCCCCAAAGTGATGGTATTAGGAGGTGGAGCCTTTTGGGAGGTGCTTAGGTTCTGAGGGCTCTGTCTTCGTGAATGGGATTAGTGTCAAGGGAGCTTGTCGTTTTCACCCTGTCCACTGTATATGGATGCAGCTAGAAGGCACCATCCCTGAGCCAGGCAGTGGGCCCTCACCAGTCACCAAATCTGCTGGCACCTTGACCTTAGACTTCCCAGCTCCAGAACTGTGAGAAATAAAATTCTGTTGGTTATAAGCCACCATTGTACTTTGTTGTACCAGCCCGAATGTGCTAAGACAGAGTATGATTGTCACCCCACCATCTCTTATTGGGGTGGAGACACCCTGAAGAGAAATAGCCCAGTGCTGCTCGGGTGGAGAGTGATGGCTTGCTTTCTTGCCCTGGGTCCTCTCCACACATCCCCAACCCCACTCTGGAAGTCACTCCCATAGGGATACATGGCATGGCTGCTGGAGAGGTGAGGGGGTATTGGGGACAGAAGCAGGAAAGGGCTAACCTGGCTAAATGCAAGTCTCCAACATCAGAGCTCTGCCCCCCACCCATAACCCACACAACTTCCACACAGCTCCCCTCCCTGGGCAAGGCAGGATGGACCACCCAACACCAAAGATCAGAGTATAACAACATGGTAATTGGTTTGCCTCTGAAATTGTCCCCCAGGAGAGCAATTAGGGGCAGGTGCACAAGCCATCCCTCACGTGGCTGTATCCTGAGGAAGCTGACTTGGGTGGGAAGGTGACTTGCAGGGAAGCACAGGGTTGGGGGAGAGGGAAGTCCTAAAAGAGAAACAGCAGGAGGAGGAGTGGGCAGGGGGAGACAGAGCAGGGTGGCTGGATCGCACATAACATCTGTGGGAGTCCAGGCCTCAGCTCAGCCTCCAGGCAGGACAGGGATGTCCACACTGGTTGAGGGAGAGATTAGAATTCAGGCCTCCAGCCATATCTGACCAAAAGCTCCTTCCTCTGTAAACATCACTCTAGAACCAATACTCTTTACGTGTAACCTATTTGGGGTCAGGGGCCATTCTGAAGAATTTATAAAAGCTATGACCCCATCCCAGGAAAATCCTGCACATCGTGTTTAGCTACTATTACCCATGCCCATCTGTGGACCCCCCCCCCCCCAATTCTGCATTAGGAACCTCAATGCAAACAGTGAAACAGTATTTACAAAGAATAAGTTAGGATGCTTGCAAAAATGCAGATTCCCAAGCTCTGGAGGTAAGATCCTGGGAGCTCAGTGACCACGTGGGTGCCTCCCCAGCCTCCCCTTTCTCTCTGGGTAGATCACGTACATTTCAGTGTGCTGGCAGCTGCCGCGGGCTCTCGCACACTCTTCTCTTCTCCGCTTGCTCCTCTCCCACCCTGCTCTCTCCTCCTCCTCCCCTTCGTCCTCCTCCTACTTTCTGATCTGGAAGGGCAGCTGTGGGCAGACAGCTGCACCTCACCCCCCACACCTTATATCCAGACTCCAAAATCCCAAGGAAGCAGAGCTGGTGGGAGGATGGGAGAGGGAACCCAAACCAAACTTCCTTCTTCCCACTTCCCAAAAGTTCTCCTCAGCACCACTGTTTTAACCCCTGTCCTGTATAAGAAACCCACAGACTGAGAAAACCGCCATGGTTGTGAGCGTGGGAAAGGGCTGGCATTTGAAGTTCATTCAGTCCTTTCATTCAACAGGTATTTATTGAGCACCTACTGTGTGCCAGGCGCTGGGAAGACAACAGTGAACAGATGAGATAGTGTTTGCTCTCATGGGGGCACCAACTATGGAGAACAGGAGGCCCTCTCTGGGGACCTTTTGTCCCTCCCACCTTGGGTGGTGGTGAACAGTTGCGTCTGGTTCTGGCCTGAGGCCTGGGGAACAGCAGCAGCATTCAGGGCTGCTCCCGAACATTTGTTCTCCGTGGAGGCCCTTCTGGCCAGGGCCTTCTCTCCACCTGTCCCAGAGCCTCCGGGCATTTCCCCTGGGCGCCTGTCCTCCCCTCCCCCTTGCTTCTTGCCTTGCTTCCTTTTGGCACTGGCCAGTGGTTCTCAATCCTGGCTGGCCAGTAGCGTCCCTGGAAGAGCCTTCACAAAGCACAGGCTCTGTCCCAGGATGGCCTGATTCTGGAGGTGCGGGGTGGGGGTCCTGGACTGTGCGTATTTTAAAGCTATATCTTTCTGAGACAATTCCAGGTTGAGAGCTTGGCCCCAAGGGCCTCAGGGGAAGGGATAAGAGTATTTCCCCCTGCCATGACCTGGAGCTGTGATGTATGTACAGTCAAGTAGGCCTGGAGGCTTCTGAGGAGGATTAGGGACCTCAAAGCCAAGTCAGAGGAGACAGGACTGAGCACACCAGGTCCAGAGGTGATTGCTTATTGTGGGGCTGATACTCACTCTCGGAGGGAAGTGAGAGGCAGGGAACCCTCTGCCTTCTTCCCAGGCCACTCCCAGTGCCCTCTGTTCCCTGAAGTCTGCAAAGGGCTCTAGGGCAGAGTCCAGCACCCTGAGTTTGAGCAGGAGAAGGTGGAGGAAAATAAGTGCGGGGCAGCTCTAGCTTCTTTCTCAGATCAAAACCAACCAATCAATTCCCCATAACGCTTCTGCAAGTACTTCCTTTGGATTCACTTTGTATTATTGACTCATCAAACTTAGACTTGAAAATGACCTTGAAGGTTGCCAACTCTTGTTCTGCTTCAGGCAGGCCCACATGTATACTATCATACATATGCACACCTCGCCCTGAGACCAGAGCCCCAAATACCTGGGGCCACCTGCAGGTGGCCTGGAGCTCCTGAAGGACTGGGAACATGGTGTCTCTCTTGAGCCCCTCTGACCCCCAGCTCAGTGCCAAGTCTCTGGCTGCTGAGGATTTTCACCTGGAGGAACAGTGACACGTTGCCCCATCCCTCCTTCAGAAGCCCCAACCTGAAGACTTGCTGCAAGATTCTGGGCAAACGGCCCTCTTTGTGAATGTGCAGGGCGAAGTCAGGGCACAGCTAGGATGGGATTGTGGGGTCCCTTTCCCCCCACAAGTAATACAAGAAAAACCACATCAGAAAACAAGAAGCCCAATAAATTTTCAGATTTTCCCCATGATGACCTTTTCATTTTTTAAATATCACATTCTAAAATTTTTTCTCACTTTTTTTTGGTGCCCTGCTTTACTGGTGACCTCCACAGTACATGTTGCCTTGTGTATTGGGAAATGCAGCTTTGCATATGGGTGTAGGTTTCCATGCATGGGCTATACGCACATGCACACATGCACACGCACCCGATATTGACTAGTGGTTCTCAACCACGGCTGCACATTGGGAATAGGTGGGGAGTAACAGAATCCCAGTGCTCAGGCCACACCCCAGTTAAAATAAATCATAACCTCTAGGGTAGGACCCAGGTGTCAGGAGTTTTAAATCTCCCCAGGTGATTCCAATGTGCCGCAAGGCTGAGAACCACTGATATAAATGGCAGCTTTCCTGATGGAGTTCCTTTATTGAGCGGTAAACAAGAGTTGTGTTCAGGCTCAGAGGTTGTTAAGGGACTAAACTTGAAGAGAAGCAAAGTGGTAAAAGACTTGGCCTGGATGCAGTGTGCTCACCTGCAAAGTGAGGCCATTGGCCAAGAAAGGCTCTGGAGTCCCACCCAACTCTTAGGAAATGCTTTGACTGTAAAGAGTGCATCCAGGAAGGAAAGAAATACACTGTCCAGGCAGAGACCAGGTGATTCTCTAGAGGCTGATGTGAGCTGGCACTCTGAGCATCCCGAGGGCGGTAGCCGAGGGAAATAGCCGCTTCCCTTTCTAAGATGGGCATGACCCAAGAGCACCGCTGCCCGCCTCCCATAGGAGCAGACAAGCTGGTTTGAGCTGCTGGGAAGCGGGGATTAGGGAGGGATTAGTGAGTGTGTTTTGGAGGGGCTCTGGGGTCCTGCAGCCAGCTCAGGAGTCTGAGGTCCAAGCCTAACACAGGGCAGAAGCAGCAGACGAGAGTGCGTGTGGAAGGGATGGGGGAGACGAGGGACAAGACACAGTCGGCAAACTGATGCTTGGGCCGTAAAAAGTTAATTTATTAATTACTACTGTTTTTAAAAGTTTAATTACAAAACTAAGGTATTCTTATAGTAAAAATTCAGGCAATATTGAAGTATATAGATAAAAAGTGAAAAGGTCTCCCTGTCTTCCCATTTCCTCCCTAATTCTGCTTCCCACTATCACCATTTTTGTGTGCATCCTTTCAGTCCATTTTCTGTACACATAAGTTGTGTGTATAGCTTTTACTGTTGTATAAAACCTTGAGTCACACTTTAGGTATTGCAGCTTTTTGTGGGGGTGGGGTGCCGGTGTCTGGCTGGTAAGGGTATCCGAACCCTTCGACCTTGCTGTTATAACATGGTGCTCTAACCAACGGAGCTAACTAGCCAGCCCTTGCAACTTGCTTTTTAAACAGTGCACCATGATATCCTCTGTGCCTGTTCATTAAGCCAGACCTTCTCGGTTCCTTTTGACAGCTGCTTAGAGTTCTGTGGCCTGCAACCACTTACAGGACTGCTGCCATCAGCATCCTTGTTGAGGTACTTCAGTAGGATACCTTCCTAAAAGTGCCATGGTTAGTTCTAAGAGCATGTGCATTCTTCAGTGGGATGGATTTTGTCCCATTGTCCCCCCCATCAAAGCATTGCAGTCTCACCAGAGTATCCTCTGCCTCAGAACCTCATCAGCACTAGATAATATAACCCTTTATATTTTTCCCAGTGTGAATGGACTCTGTAAACAGACCTTAAAGAAAATGTAAACAGTACTTAAACAAAATGCAGTCCTGTGAGGCTCGGGATTGGCCTCCAGTTTCCTGCTTTCCCAGGTGAGATTAATAGGGTGGGGAAGGGGAGTGATTTCTGGTCAGCAACGTGCAAGTGGGAGGAAAAGAGAACACCACAGGGGCTGCCACCCTTGAGGGCAGCTGTGGGAAAGGATTCAGTGACAAGAGGGGCATGAAGGGGTTTTCTAGTGCTGACCCATGGCCTGGGACCCAGCAGCTACCCAGGAGCCAGAGGGCAGTATAATGCAGTGGGCAGGGAGGCCACCACCTGAAGCAGTTCAGATCCCAGCTGCAGCAGGTTGTGTGACCCTTATAAACCTCCATTTCCCCATCTATTAAGTAGGGGTGATTGGAGGGCTCTTCCTGAGCTCCTAGAGTGAGGATTAAATGCACTGATACCTGCAAGGTTTAGAACAGTGCCTAGCACTGACTGTAGCAGGAAGTGAGTTTCCAGCAGGTATAGCCCTGCCACCCCAACACACACACGTCCACTCCTGCTCCCCACCCTTAGGGTAACACTATTAACAGTTTAGTCTGCTATTCCAGACTTTAGGGAACACCTAAACACATGCAATTGTGTGTGCATGTGACAGTTAAAAACAAACAAAATGGAGTTTGAAGGTTTGAAGGCTCATGAACTGCACAAGTCTGGATATAATGCTGACTTCATGATGGCTTGACCCAGCCACCCACTGTCTCCACAGAGCAGACAAGTATGCTTCTTGGTTTCTTTTCTGTCTTTTGAGGTGTGAACTTTCTGTCTGGATTCCACTCAGTGTTTGCTTCCCTCCCCTTCACCAGCTCCAGGATCTCCCCTCATGGAGCAAAAAGGCTGCCACAGTTCCAGACCTCCATCCACAAGCCACATGATTCAAAGGAAGGGAGAATGTGTCCTCTGTACCTTGGATTGTTCTCTGGCTCTAATTGTCCATCTGCCAATGGCTAGCTCTGTAACCTTGGCTGCACTCAGCTTCTTTATCTGTAAAATTAGGACATTGAACTAGGTCTTAAAGACTCTGAGGTTCTCTTCCAGTCTTAGCATTAGTTCTGTGATTGAGGGCAGTGTAGCCACCAGAGAGGCAGCTTTAGCAGAAAATGGCATCTAGAAGGAGGGAGGCGAGATGTCCCACCCTGCACACTGGCAGAACATACCCCAGTGGGCAGTGTTCAGATTTGGGCATGTGTCTAAGAGCCAACAAATTGGGTTGTGGTCGGAGGAGGGCAACCAAGGCAGAAATGGGCCTGAGAATGGAGGAAGAAGAATGAAAAGAAGTGGGACTGTTTAATCTGGGGAAGAGGAGCATGGGGGAGGAGGCAGGAGTACTGTCCGTAAACACCGCCTGGACTGGCTGGCTCTTCAGTGGGGTGGAGGGAGCACTGCACATGTTCAGTGTGGCCCCCAGAGATAGCAGAGGAACAGTGGGGGGAATTTATAGGGTAGTAGGTTTTGGCACAAAATAAATACTCCTTAAAAAAAACTAAGTAGCACTTTACTGAGAGGTAAAGAGATAACAGAAGAGGCTACTTGGGCCCTTGTGAGTTGGCATAGTCAGCTCCTCCCCTTGCCTGCGACTCCCAGCCTCAAAATCAAACTGCTTTTTGTCAGTGTCCCTCCTCCCGTACCACCACCACCAGCACCACCAAAACTGCCCTCACTACTGCTCTCCAACCTCGCTCTTTTGTGCAATCTCAAGGAAGCTTCTCTGTGCTCAACCCCTGGCCTTCGGCAGCATGCCACACTGGTGACCACACCCTTCTTTGTGAAGGCCCGGTTTCCTTTGCTGGTGGCACTCTCTGCCAGTTGCTTCTATACTGCTTTCCCCAGGCTTGTGTCCCAAATGTTTCCATCTTCACGTGTTCTCACTCCACACCTTGCCTTCACTTACCTCCGCACGAAGGGAGCAACCGGTCGAAAACTCTGCCCAGGCCCCTGTTCACGGGGCTTAGAGCACATAGCCAATGGCCATCAGACTCCTGGAACTCCACATGTCTCAGATGGACCTTGTCATCTCCTTTCTTTGTCTCTTAATCTCTCCAACTCCTCCTCCTGCAGGAAACAGAGGGGCCCACCATTCGTGCAGAAACTGTGGGTCATCCTTGCCTGCTTCCTTTCCCTAACCTCCTTATCCAGTGATCCTGTGTCCTAAATTTCTCTCGTGTGCATCCACTTTCTCCCATTGCAACTACCAACCTCCTGACTGATCGCTCTGTGTCCAGTCTGTTCGTTAAGCCAGACAAACTCCACCCTCCAACTCCATTCTGTATAATTATATTATTCTGGCTTAAGACCCTTCAATGGCTGTCCATCACCCCAGGACAAAATCCAAATGGCTTAGGAGGTTTCCACAGTCCTTTTAGATCTGGCTCCTTGCATCACCTCTCACCCCGTGATTCTAGTCAGTCTCACCAAAATGGCACCACTTACAGGCTATTCCCTTGGCCTGGGAAAACTTTCTTCGCTTGGCTAACAGCTGATTCCGAGTCATCCCTCAGGCCTGAATCCAGACTTCTCTCCCTCCAGAGACCCCTACCTGGTTCCCCAGAGCTAGCTTAGCTGTCTGTGCCTCTTGTGTGCGTCTCTAGCACCCTGCATTCAACTGCAGAGCCTTCGTCCACTGTTTTTAATCACTGATCACATCTCTGTATCCCAGACTTCTAGAAGCTTCTGTATTTGCTATGTGTGGGAACCGTGACTGTCTTGCTGTCATTGCATTTCTGGAGCCTGGAACAGAATGCATTTGATAAATACTTGTTGACTGTTGTTTAATCAAGGATTGACTAATCCGGTGCAGGGCTTTGATGATGGCCCCCACCTCAAGAAAGTACCAGGGCTCTGAGCTCCAGGGCAAGAAGCTGACAGAGAAGTGAGAGTGACTAGAAAGTGACAGTAAAGCTGAGTGGGGAGGAGAGAACCCCAGGAGGTGAAGTCTGGGGAGGAGGGGCCAGGCCAAGAGTTCATTCGGGCCAGTCCTGAGTAAGCATCAGGGTAGGCAGGGGCATTGTGGGCGTGGAAGTGAGCTGGATGAAAAAGAGAAAAAATGTGTTCTGTAATTAGTCATTGCCCCCTGGGGTGAGACTGGGAGTTTTCACCGGAGGTGGGTTGATCAGATTTGCAAAATGACAAACAGGGGCTAACCACGGGCTGGGGCCACAGCGGGGCTTCCGGCCCCTGTGGCATAAATCGAGCTTTCTAGTTTTTTCTCTGTCCTGCTCCACTACATTCAGCATTCTGCCAAAGAGTGGAAACTGGGAGGAGAAAGTATCTGAGGGTAGATTTCCCAGGGGCCAAACTGCCTCTCCTGACTCCTGCTGCTGCCTTCTGTGTGGTTTCACGATGACGGGGAATGGGGACAGGGTGACGCTTGCCACTTGGAAGGCTCCATCAATTCTGCCATCCGCAGCAACGTGGATGAACTTAGAGAAAATTAGGTTAAGTGAAATAAGCCAGGCACAGAAGGAGAAATACCGCGTGTCCTCACTCATAAGTGGGAGCTAAAAAACAAAACAAAACACACACACACACAAATAAATTTTCGAAAAGAAAGATACAATAATCACAATAATTCGTTGAACTTTCAAAAGGAGAGAACAGAACTGAGACCAACAGAGGAGGGGAAGGGGGACAGGTTGGTGAGAAATTGGTAAAAGGCCACAAAAAATTACATTGTGTAATGATATATATAGTAAGAAGAAAAAAAAAAAAAGATTTTGACTAACTTGCCCCATGCAGATTCTTGGGAAACATGAAAACATTCCAGAGATGGCAAATCTGGGTAAAAGCTACGATCCTTCCCTTCCTGCTAATGAAAGTAGCAGATGGGATCGGAGCACATTTAGGTGTGAAGGGGACGGGAAAATGGAGGTAAATTGTCCTCCCAGAGACACTCTGGGGTGCTGGAATTGAGTTTTAGGATAGAGATCCCCCCTTCCTGCCGCCCACATATACGCAAAGGACATACTTTGGTCTTCACTCCTCTATTTTCCAGAGCAATGGCTTTTGTACTTTTAATTTTATTTATTTATTTATTTTTTCCTTTTTGTCTTTTTTCGTGTCCAGCAACGGATCACAACCCTCAGTGTCACGCCCGTACTGGACCGGGACCGGCAACGGGATCGCAACCCTCGGTGCTGCTCCCACACCTCGCTCAGCCAGTGAGCGGGACCCGGTCTGCATGTGGGATCCAAACCCTCGGCGGGAGCGCCGCCACGCTCTCAAGCGGCGCACTATAGCAGTGCGCCACCGGGCCGGCCCTTAATTTTATTTTACTTTACTTTTTGGCAGCTGGCCAGTACAGGGGTCCTAACCCTTGACCTTGGTGTTACAGGACCATGGTCTAAGCAACTGAGCAACCCGCCAGCCCCTTTTGAACTTTTTAAATGATGACCCAAACTAAGAAATGCATTTCATACCTCAACCCTTTACTCAGAGGAACATCTACATGCATATACTGAAGCAAAAGCTTTACGAAACTGTAGCTTCCTTTTTATCAGATGTAGCCTGCACTTACGTTTTCCTATTCTTTTTTTATTTTTGGTGCTGGCCAGTAAGGGGATCCAAACCCTTGACCTTGGTGTTAGCAACACTGTGCTCTAACCAGCCCCTCTATTTCTCCTTTTAAAAAAATTCTGGGTGTGATCTACAAAATTGATTTTATGATCCACTAATGGGTCTCAGCCCACAACTGGAAAAAAAACACTGCTCTGGAGGAGCTGATCCTGTACTCTCCTGGGTCTTCGACCCCTGACAGCTAGAATTTGACCATGATTTTCCTGGTGAGTTCCCCCCTCCATGTTTTCCTCACTAATACACCCTGCACCAGACCTACAATCGGAAAAGTTACCACACCTGTTCCCCCTTGGATCCTCAGGGACCTCCAGAATAGGTGCCAGGAGCCCTGTTACTGGCAGACCGTCTGAGATAAGCATAATAGCCCCAGGAGGCCACAGGCTTCATATCCGTTCACATGCAGTGGGCCGCTTTTGGCTGCAAGAACAAAATATTTAACTCGAGCAACTTAAACAATAAAGGGGTAAATAAATCACACACCAGGAAGTCTAGAGGTAGGTGGTTCCACAGTTGGTTAATGAAGTGATCACATGGCCCTCTGTGTTTATTTCCCTGTTGTTATCTGCCAACCTTTGGAAATGTCTTTTCCTACCTTAGTCTCAGTGTGACAAGAGTGCTATGTCAGGGGCTTTTGTGGGTAGGAGGAGAAGGGAAGGGTGGAGCCAGGGTTTCAGCTGGCTGGGTAAGTGGGTGAGTCACCGAGTGGCTGGGCCCCGTCAGCCCCATGTAAGGACAGGCTGCAGCCGCCCACTGCCCGCCCCAACTGTGTCTGGACAGAAATGGGCATGTCTGCTTTGCAACGGCCCCACCTCATGCTGGGATAACCCTATGAATCAGGAAGGCCAGAGATGCTATCACCCCTTTCTCTCCACCAGTCACAGGCCCCAAAAGCGGAAATGACTCCTGGCCTCGCCTATGAATCCAGGCCAGAGCTGAGCAGGAACCCAGTGTCCTGTCTCTAGCTCAGTGCTGGATTCCCTGGAGCAAAGGGAATGAAGGCAGATCTTTGGTGCCTTATTCCACTTTAGGCTCTAAGTCCCATCTCCAGGCACCCAGATCCCTCATGCTGGTTCCTTCTGCTCATATGGGCCTGTTGTCTGCCGGTCCTCCCAGGCACAGTTGGGAGCTGTGCTGATATGGGGGTGATAGAGTCTCTCCTGGTGTCTAGGTTTATAGTAGCACCCAATAGCACAGACCTAGCCATGATCTAGGTCTAGCAGCATCTGGGACTTTGTGTGAGCTGCTAGGAACCTGAGTGCAGCCGCCCTCATTTCACAGATGTGGAAATCCAGGCTCAGAGAGGGGTAGTGACTTGCCCAAGGCCACATAGCTCATTATTAGCCCTGGCATGAATCGGAGTCTCCTGAATTTAATTCTCCGCTTGTTTACTACTCCCACCTGCCTGGATCCCTGCTTTGCCCCCTAATTGGCTCCACCCCCTAAAGTCATCATAGGTGGCCCAGATGAGAGTGGGACCCTGTTACGAGGGGCTACCACGCCCAGGCGGCAACTCCAAAGCGTGGGACTGCTAGCTCCAGGCCTCCCCTGCCAGTGGGGGAAATCCTGTGTCCCTATCCTAAGTTGGTTTGCTTCTCTCCTGCTCCACAAAGTCAAAAGATGGGAGTGAGAATCCACACTACAGGCCCTGAGATGACAAGCACTAACCCTTCTGAAGAAAGCCACCTTTAATAAAGGGGAGCAGGGCTTGGCTGGCCCTAGGAGCTGGTGTAGTACAGCCAGTGAGTGTGGGGTTCTGCCTGTGGGAGGGCTCATCAGCGTGTGCCTAGGAAGGGGGCAGTGGTGCAGACATCCAGGATATACCTGACTGGCAGATGTAATGCTAGAGTTCTCTCTGCCACATGTCAACCCAGTGACCTTGGGACTTAACTTGCCAAAGCCTTGGCAGCTGCAAAATGGGAACCCCAAGATTCTTCATGGTGTTGTAAAGATAAAATAAATGGATATGAACATTCTCTCAGGGACACAGCACAACAAGAGGGATGCTCTGGGGTTGGGAGCTGGGGTGGAGTCGTGCTGTTCCCCAGGCTCTCCTTAAACCTGGTGGTGTTGGGCAGCTTGGTCTGGGGCAAGGCAGGGCAGCTCCCAAGCCCCTCACCTGTGACTTCCTTCCTTGGTTGCCTAAGGCAGCACTGAATCAGGTCACCACTCATCTTTCCTAGCAGTAGCTGTCATGCAAGCAGCTCCTGCCTAGCTCCCAATCCAGGTCACCGTCTCCCCACCCGCTCCCTTCCCTGGCAGCCAAGGAGATGGCTGCCCGAAGCTTTGTTCTTGAGTGGCTATTCATTACTCTGGCTATGTGCCTGACACTGGGTCCACTGTTTTAAGAAGGAGTAACAGGCACCCTTTACTGCGTGTGACATGCCAGACTCCACAAGATTATCTCTTTTAGGGAGATATGAAAACCTCTATTTTATAAATGAGGAAACTGAGGCTCAGAAAAGGTCACTACTGGAAAGTGCAGAGGCAGGGATGAAACTTGGATCAGGCCGATTTCGGAGCCTGTGCTATCAGCCCCCCGAGGTCTTGAGTTTAGAGGACTGGAGGCACAAGGCGCAGGTGGGAGCTGGGGGACCTCCCGCTTTAACACACAGGGAAAGTGTGCTGTCTGTGGCCTCAAGAAAACCCAGGATCACTCCGGGAGTCAAGGTGAAGTCCCAGGGGAGGATGCTGGGACTGAGGGAGAGAGGAGAGGCCTGCAGTGTGTTGGAGAAGCTCATACACACCCAGACACACGTATGACACACATTATACCACACACACGACAGGCACAGAGGCTGACGCACACACCCACAGACGCAAACAAAGACCCAGGGCACACATCAACACACTCTAAAAGACACACACAGAAATGCACACCTGTGATCGACACACATCAGACAGACGGACAAACCCAGAAATCCTCAGACACATTCACACACTGACACACTTGCACACAGACACACTCGGATGCACACACACAGATATCCATGCACACACGTCCTGGAGGGAAGGGAAGGAAGACCCGGCCGCCTCATTTCCGGGCCTCCCCCTCTAACGCGAGGGAAAAGCCTTCTGCAGAAGTGCTGAGTCAGCCGCGGGTGACAAATGAGCCCGGGGCGGTGGGCACGGGCGCGCGCACTTAGCATGCAGGGCGCGTTCGTGCCAGCGCCAGCTCGGTCAGCCACGGGGGCAGGGAGCGCGGCTGGCTGCCCGCTCGCTCGGGGAGGAGGCCGGGGGGGGAAGTGACTCGCTTTGACTTTGCAAACGCCCGACTTTGCAGCCCAAGGTCACGCAGCAGGCGCCGCCAGCCGGCTTCCTGCAGGGAGGCGGGGTGGGCTCTGGCTGGCGCTGGGCTGCAGCCGGGCCAGGCCAGGGAGGGGCTGGACGAAGGGGGCGGACGTGGGGAGGGTGGCCCTCTCCAGAGTGGCAGGGCGCCTCAAGAACAATGGAAATGTGCGCTGAGGGGCTGGCTCGGGGGCACAGTCTGGGTGGGGGGTGATCCTGGGGTCCTCCCTAAAGGCTCTTCTCTCCCTGACGCCCCCACTGGACACTAGTGAAAGGGCACCTCTCAGCACGCCTGGGTTGCAGAGCGCCCCGGCCTGGCTCTTCTTCCCATGCGCCCGTCTAATTTATTCTGCACGGAGCAGCCAGCGAGAGCTTTCAAAACATCAATCACATCATTTCCTCCCATGACTTCCCGCTGCACTTAGAATAAATTCAACCCCTCATGGTGGGTAACTTATCTTCAGCGTGGGCCACTACCGTCCACTGTGAAAGAAAGAGCAATTAACACGGACGCCCGGACCCGCTAGTGAACTGGGACTGTCCCCACACCAAGCCCTGCGTCTAGCTTGTTCCCACTTCCGCGTCCTCACCCTTGCCCATGTCCCTACATCTTTGCGTGGCTAGCCCAAGTCTCAGCATAAATGTCACCTCCTCAGGGAGACTTTCCCTGGCCATCTACCTAAAGAGGTCCAGTCTGCCGGTCATTCTCCATGCCTTTACTCTCCTTTATTTCCTTCGTGGCATTTACCATTCTCTGAATTTATCTTTTCTATTTGTTTGCTTCTTTGTCTGTCCACCTCCCCTCCCTCATAAAAGCTTCTTGACAGCAGAGACTTTCTGTTTCGTTTGGCCCTGCTGTGTCCCCAGCACCTAGAATAGCGTCTGGGACACAGTGGGTGCTCAGTAACATTAAGTAGGTCAATGCTCGGAGAAGGGACAGGCCTGCAAGGGCAGCCTCAGGGACACCCGGGCAACAGAGGGACAGGGCCTGTGGGGGGGTGTTTGTGTGCAGGTCCTGTGGAGCCACAGGGGCCTCTGTCCCTGAAAACAGCAGGAGGTTTTGGAGTAATCCAGATATGGTGGAGAATCCCAGCTCTCTCAGGTGCTAGCTCTGTCTTTAGGTAAGTTACTTACTATCTGGAAAATAGGAATGAACACATCCTCTCTCGCAGAGTTATCGACAGCTCTGGGTCCCCTCCCAGGTGTCACTTCCTCTCCTTGCCTGTCCTAAGACACACTTGGCTCTGCTAGGGAATCCAGGAATGGGGAATTCCTTTCCTTAGAGTGTCTTGGACTGTTGGGGGGAACCATGGTTTTGAGGGGGAGGTGGTTCCAGCCATGTTTCCACTCCAGGTCCTACCAGGCGTGCCTCAGTTTCCTCCTTGGTGGACAGGGATTGAGCAGGGCTCTGCTGCTCTGAGGTGACCTTCTGGGAACAGTGAGGAAAGCTGACAAAATAGAAAAACTACAGTGTCGGGCCGGCCCGTGGCTCACTCGGGAGAGTGCGGTGCTGATAACACCAAGGCCACGGGTTCGGATCCCATATAGGGATGGCCGGTTAGCTCACTGGGTGAGCTTGGTGCTGACAACACCAAGTCAAGGGTTAAGATCCCCTTACTGGTCATCTTTTAAGAAAAAAAAAAAAAGAAAGAAAAACTACAGTGTGTGTGTTCAACTCTCTGGCTTCTCTGAGCCTGGAGGATGTTTTTTTCTGCTTTTGTTATTTAATTCCTGTCTTCTCTATCCCTGCCCCAGAATGAAGATCCAGTAAGATAATAATCATGATGGTGCTTTGCAAAGTATCCCTGGCTGGAGGAATGGAAGGGAGTATCATTCTTACTATTTCTCTGCTGAGATTCACTCATGTGGATGTGGGGCACAGAGGCTATAGAGAGCTCTTTTCTCCCCATGCCTAGGAGGCCCCCAGGAGCCAGCTTTTCTGACCTCCACCCCCAACCCCATCTCTATGAGCTGGGTTTGCAGCCCCTGGCCTGGCTGTTCCTGCTTCAGTGGAGAAAACAGAAAGTGAAAGTGGCCCTGTGGAAGAAGCAGCCACATGGACGAGGGAGTGGGGAGCTCATAGCCTGCCAGCTGCCTGCAGAGACCCCCCAGCAAGGAAGGGCAGCTCCTCACTGCCCACCCCCCACACCAGGTTGCTGCTCTGAGCTGCCTGCAGGGCAGCAAGAGAGTGGCCTGAGGCCACTGATCCCTAGTCTTCTGTCCTAACTCAACCTCCCCACGTGGGTGAGAGGGGGTAGGGAGGACCTGACAGCTAGAGGTTGTCCCCTGTGGGAGGGGTCAGAAGCTGGAGTGGCCAGCTCCCAGGTCAGGATGCTACCTCTGCCACTGCTGCCCTCTGTGGGCTCCTAGCAGAGCTCCCCAATGGCGTCACTGGGAGGCCCAAGGTATGGGGTGGAGGCGGAGGAAAGTGAAAGGAACAAGACGATAGCGTCAGCCAGCCTCTAGCACTCACCGCGGCTGGGCCCCGTGCTAGGTGCTTTACCCACCTGGTAGAACTCTGTGCTGCCTCAGAATTACAAGCCTGGGAAAAATACCTGTGCCACTGGCCCAGCCACAGTCGTCCATGTATTCAGCAAATAGGTTTTGAGGGCCCACGGTGCACCAGGCCCTGTTCTAGACACAGGGGACATAGCCATGGACACATATTTAAAAAACCCTGTCCTCATGGAGCTTATATTCTAGCGGAGGGAAGGCAGTCAATAACCAAAATGAGTGAAATATGTAGTACATAGATGGTGATATGTGCTATGGAGAAGAATTAGGAAGGGAAGGAGGATGGGGTTGCCAGCAGCCAGGTTTGCAATTTTAAGTAGACAGGCTGGGAAAAGCTCGCTAAGAGGGTGGCACTGATTCTGATTCATTAAGTGTCCTTAATCCGCACAAAAAACCAAGGATGCGGGTACAATTATTATCATCCCTATTAAGGACGAGGAAACAAAGGCCCAAGTGAGGAGTCTAAGGTCAGCTGGCTGGGAGGTGGAAGAACTGAAATTTGAGCTCAGGTTCTGTTTGTGCTTGTAACCACAGCACAATATTGGACAGAGAGAGAGAGAGAGAGAGAGAGAGGATGGAAGGGAAGGGAAAAGGAAGTAAGAGGGTGTATGGCAAGCATGCAATGGTGGCCATCTGTTTTCCAAACTGAAAATCAGGACACAATCTGAAAGGATTTTCCTGTTGCTTGCAATGAGAGTGGCCGTCTGGGAGAAGCAGTTTGGATGCTGGCTTGAAGAGTAGGATTTCTGAGACATTCCAGTGGCTTGTAGGGCCCCTGAGGCTGTCCAAGGGTTGGGCATTTTCATGGCACCCCCAGTCTGGCCACCAGGCGAGGAGCCTGGTGCAGGGCCACATGGCAGAGAAACTATGCTGGGCATAGACCAGACTCTAAGGGCTCAGGGGACAGTGTGAGCCACCAAGCAGCCAATGCTGAGGGGACGTGGGCTGGGTATGGCCGGCAGCCCATGTTCTGCACCAAACAAGAGAGTGGGCGGATGGGTTCCAGGGAGCCCCCCACAGGAGTCTGAGGGGTGGTGTGAGGAAAGAACCCAGGCTTTTCCTTACCCAAGTCTGGGTGTGAATCTTCCCTCTGCCACTGCCTGCTCTGTGGCCCTGGGAAGTCACAGGCTCCCATGTGCTTGTTTCCTTAACTGTGAAGTGGGGCTACAACTCACCTCCTAGGACATTGCAAGGATGATCATGCATTGAGATAAGGCATGAACTGTGCTTGGCATGTTGCAGTCTCCATAAATGAATGACATCCAGTAGGGTATTGGGGGCATGCCAAGTTGGTGAGCTGGGTGGAATGAGAAGAATTGTGGGGCTTGGGAAACGGATGACCCAGTCACCCAGGGCAGTTGCAGGTTCCCGGCCAAGCCCTGCACGTGGGCTTGGGCTTCGTCAGCAACAAAAGAACAATACCCTTCCCAAAAGGCAAGCCCACAGTGCCAGCCCTCCCCCCAGTTTCCACCACTCCGCAGCCCCAGTGCCCTGTCACCAGGCCCTTCCACCCACACACCCCTTTATGCCTCCTGGGCAGCCCAGGCGCCCTCTGCTTGGGTGAGTAGCCAAGGTGCCCTCAGAAGGTGGAACGGGGCTGGCCAGTTAGCTCAGTTGGTTAGAGTGCAGCCTAATAACACCAAGGTCACAGCTTCAGATCCCGGTACTGGCCAGCCACAAAAAAAAAAAAAAAAAGGGGNAAAAAAAAAAAAAGAAAGAAAAACTACAGTGTGTGTGTTCCAACTCTCTGGCTTCTCTGAGCCTGGAGGATGTTTTTTTCTGCTTTTGTTATTTAATTCCTGTCTTCTCTATCCCTGCCCCAGAATGAAGATCCAGTAAGATAATAATCATGATGGTGCTTTGCAAAGTATCCCTGGCTGGAGGAATGGAAGGGAGTATCATTCTTACTATTTCTCTGCTGAGATTCACTCATGTGGATGTGGGGCACAGAGGCTATAGAGAGCTCTTTTCTCCCCATGCCTAGGAGGCCCCCAGGAGCCAGCTTTTCTGACCTCCACCCCCAACCCCATCTCTATGAGCTGGGTTTGCAGCCCCTGGCCTGGCTGTTCCTGCTTCAGTGGAGAAAACAGAAAGTGAAAGTGGCCCTGTGGAAGAAGCAGCCACATGGACGAGGGAGTGGGGAGCTCATAGCCTGCCAGCTGCCTGCAGAGACCCCCCAGCAAGGAAGGGCAGCTCCTCACTGCCCACCCCCCACACCAGGTTGCTGCTCTGAGCTGCCTGCAGGGCAGCAAGAGAGTGGCCTGAGGCCACTGATCCCTAGTCTTCTGTCCTAACTCAACCTCCCCACGTGGGTGAGAGGGGGTAGGGAGGACCTGACAGCTAGAGGTTGTCCCCTGTGGGAGGGGTCAGAAGCTGGAGTGGCCAGCTCCCAGGTCAGGATGCTACCTCTGCCACTGCTGCCCTCTGTGGGCTCCTAGCAGAGCTCCCCAATGGCGTCACTGGGAGGCCCAAGGTATGGGGTGGAGGCGGAGGAAAGTGAAAGGAACAAGACGATAGCGTCAGCCAGCCTCTAGCACTCACCGCGGCTGGGCCCCGTGCTAGGTGCTTTACCCACCTGGTAGAACTCTGTGCTGCCTCAGAATTACAAGCCTGGGAAAAATACCTGTGCCACTGGCCCAGCCACAGTCGTCCATGTATTCAGCAAATAGGTTTTGAGGGCCCACGGTGCACCAGGCCCTGTTCTAGACACAGGGGACATAGCCATGGACACATATTTAAAAAACCCTGTCCTCATGGAGCTTATATTCTAGCGGAGGGAAGGCAGTCAATAACCAAAATGAGTGAAATATGTAGTACATAGATGGTGATATGTGCTATGGAGAAGAATTAGGAAGGGAAGGAGGATGGGGTTGCCAGCAGCCAGGTTTGCAATTTTAAGTAGACAGGCTGGGAAAAGCTCGCTAAGAGGGTGGCACTGATTCTGATTCATTAAGTGTCCTTAATCCGCACAAAAAACCAAGGATGCGGGTACAATTATTATCATCCCTATTAAGGACGAGGAAACAAAGGCCCAAGTGAGGAGTCTAAGGTCAGCTGGCTGGGAGGTGGAAGAACTGAAATTTGAGCTCAGGTTCTGTTTGTGCTTGTAACCACAGCACAATATTGGACAGAGAGAGAGAGAGAGAGAGAGAGAGGATGGAAGGGAAGGGAAAAGGAAGTAAGAGGGTGTATGGCAAGCATGCAATGGTGGCCATCTGTTTTCCAAACTGAAAATCAGGACACAATCTGAAAGGATTTTCCTGTTGCTTGCAATGAGAGTGGCCGTCTGGGAGAAGCAGTTTGGATGCTGGCTTGAAGAGTAGGATTTCTGAGACATTCCAGTGGCTTGTAGGGCCCCTGAGGCTGTCCAAGGGTTGGGCATTTTCATGGCACCCCCAGTCTGGCCACCAGGCGAGGAGCCTGGTGCAGGGCCACATGGCAGAGAAACTATGCTGGGCATAGACCAGACTCTAAGGGCTCAGGGGACAGTGTGAGCCACCAAGCAGCCAATGCTGAGGGGACGTGGGCTGGGTATGGCCGGCAGCCCATGTTCTGCACCAAACAAGAGAGTGGGCGGATGGGTTCCAGGGAGCCCCCCACAGGAGTCTGAGGGGTGGTGTGAGGAAAGAACCCAGGCTTTTCCTTACCCAAGTCTGGGTGTGAATCTTCCCTCTGCCACTGCCTGCTCTGTGGCCCTGGGAAGTCACAGGCTCCCATGTGCTTGTTTCCTTAACTGTGAAGTGGGGCTACAACTCACCTCCTAGGCCATTGCAAGGATGATCATGCATTGAGATAAGGCATGAACTGTGCTTGGCATGTTGCAGTCTCCATAAATGAATATCACAGGCTCCCATGTGCTTGTTTCCTTAACTGTGAAGTGGGGCTACAACTCACCTCCTAGGACATTGCAAGGATGATCATGCATTGAGATAAGGCATGAACTGTGCTTGGCATGTTGCAGTCTCCATAAATGAATGACATCCAGTAGGGTATTGGGGGCATGCCAAGTTGGTGAGCTGGGTGGAATGAGAAGAATTGTGGGGCTTGGGAAACGGATGACCCAGTCACCCAGGGCAGTTGCAGGTTCCCGGCCAAGCCCTGCACGTGGGCTTGGGCTTCGTCAGCAACAAAAGAACAATACCCTTCCCAAAAGGCAAGCCCACAGTGCCAGCCCTCCCCCCAGTTTCCACCACTCCGCAGCCCCAGTGCCCTGTCACCAGGCCCTTCCACCCACACACCCCTTTATGCCTCCTGGGCAGCCCAGGCGCCCTCTGCTTGGGTGAGTAGCCAAGGTGCCCTCAGAAGGTGGAACGGGGCTGGCCAGTTAGCTCAGTTGGTTAGAGTGCAGCCTAATAACACCAAGGTCACAGCTTCAGATCCCGGTACTGGCCAGCCACAAAAAAAAAAAAAAAAAGGGGGAACAAAGGGGCTCCCATTGCTCCTGCTGGGGGAGCCCTTCCTTTCCGCCCAGCAAGCTTCCAGTAATCTCCATTGCC